>NC_061508.1:293494580-293514155 GCF_022539505.1 Lolium rigidum
GGTATCACCGTTTGAGAGGCGGCAGGGGATCGAAAGAAAAAGGCAAGTGACCAAATTTGAGGTGCCAAAAAAAACTTCAAGAAAAGAAAGTTTTATAGTACATAGAGGATGACATGCGGGTCCCATTTAGCAGCAGCGGTATCACCGTTTGAGAGGCGGCAGGGGATCGAAAGAAAAAGGCAAGTGACCAAATTTGAGGTGCCAAAAAAAACTCCAAGAAAAGAAAGTTTTATAGTACATAGAGGATGACATGCGGGTCCCATTTAGCAGCAGCGGTATCACTGTTTGAGAGGCGGCAGGGGATCGAAAGAAAAAGGCAAGTGACCAAATATGAGGTGCCAAAAATAATCCAAGAAAAGAAAGTTTTATAGTGCATAGAGGATGACATGCGGGTCCCAGTTAGCAGCAGCGGTATCACCGTTTGAGAGGCGGCAGGGGATCGAAAGAAAAGGCAAGTGACCAAATTTGAGGTGCCAAAAAAACTCCAAGAAAAGAAAGTTGATTGCACATAGAGGATGACATGCGGGTCCCATTTAGCAACAGCGGTCTCAACGTTTCCAAGGCAGCAAGGGATCAAAAGAAAAAGGAAGTAGCCGAAATCGGGGGTCAAAAAAAATCCAAGAATAGAAAGAATTTTGGTTCATAGAGGATGACATGCGGGACCCATGATCCCGCATCGTAAACGGCTCGATCGGAGAACGTTGAACGAGATGGCGCGATCGAGAAAAAAAACAATGCCAGAGAGGCTGCCATCTGGGCCCTACATCCCTCGGCGGTGCGGATTTGCGTTGACTCGGCCGGCGAACCCGAGAATTCGCGATGCACCACGTCCCGGGCCACCATACGCGACGTTTTGGCCGCTTTCGTCGGGCTAGGTGGCCTCAAAAACGAGAAAAAAAAAGTTTTGACATGCACCACGGAGGGACCAAAATCGTCGGCCATGGTACACCAGCAACCACGGCGCGACTTCAACTTCGTCGGCCATGGCAACTTTTCTTGTAGTGTTGACTGTTGTGCAGGGTTTGTCAGTGAGCAGGAGGTGCGAGCGAGCGAGCGAGTCGAGCGAGGCCGAGAATGATTGAGATTTTTTTTGTGTGAGAGGGACAACCGAAGGATCCAGAAGGACCCACAGACTCCCAATACGCATCCTGATTCCTGATGCGTCTTCTCTTGACAAAGAAAATGGCTGGGAGTTTGCGTACCTATTGCACGTGACTTGTGCTCACTGATGTGTGGGACCTCATGCATGGGCACCACACGTAAGTGACAGACCTGTTGGTGTAAAAACTCGGTCGATTATTATAGTGCATTAGAATAAAGTTTCCTATGGATTCAAGGGTAGGAAATCCAAGTTAACTCATTTACATGACATTATTTTTTCCATGAAGCAAACACCTATCAATTGGTACATTTTGGAGTGACTAAGAAGGATCCATGCTTACTTATTCGTTTTCACGTGTAAAACTTGTCTAAATCTTGGTCAAACCAAATTGGCAGAAAATTCAAAAGAAAAACAGAAAAATGAAAAACCAAAGCACATAGTCTTATATGTCATATAGTAAGCATTAAAGTTGATAAACAATGTCTAGACATATTCAAACCATACAAATCATGTATCTACCCCTAACCCCTAAACTGTGTCTTATGAAGTCAAGCATGAAGAGAAGTGGTTTTGGGTTTCAAACATGGAAATTTCAAAAACCTCCCAAAAACTTCATTTTAGAGTGACTAAGAAGGATACATGCTTCCCTTTTCATTTTCATGTTTTAAATCTTGGTCAAACCTAGGATTTGACCAAGATACAAATGGCCGCAAAAAAAATAAAAAAAATAAAAAACAAAAGCACATAGTCTTCTTATGTTATATCGTAAGCATTCAAGTTGATAAACAAGGTCTAGATATATCCAAACCAGACAAATCATGTATCGATCTACCCCCTGTCGATCTTATGAAGTCTAGCATGAAGAAAGGTCATTTTGGGTTTCAAACATGGAAATTTCAAGAACATCCCAAAAGCTTCATTTTAGAGCGACTAAGAAGGATACATGCTTCGCTTTTCATTTTCATGTTCTATACTTGTTTAAATCTTGGTCAAACCTAGGATTTGACCAAAGATTCAAATGTGCATCAAAATTCCAAAAAAAAATCAGAAAAATGAAAAACCAAAGCACATGGTTTTCTTATGTCATATCGTAAGCATTCAAGTTGATAAACAAGGTCTAGATATATCCAAACCAGACAAATCATGTATCGATCTACCCCCTGTCGATCTTATGAAGTCTAGCATGAAGAAAGGTAGTTTTGGGTTTCAAACATGGAAATTTCAAGAACATCCCGAAAGCTTCATTTTAGAGCGACTAAGAAGGATACAGGCTTCCCTTTTCATTTTCATGTTCTATACTTGTTTAAATCTTGGTCAAACCTAGGATTTGACCAAGATTCAAATGTGCATAAAATAAAAAAAATAAAAAAATGAAAAACCAAAGCGCACATAGTCTTCTTATGTCATATAGTAAGCATTAAAGTTGATAAACAAGGTCTAGACATATTCAAACAAGAAAAATCATGTATCTACACCCCCTAACCCTAAACTTTGTCTTATGTAGTCAAGCATGAAGAGAAGTGGTTTTGGGTTTCAAACATGGAAATTTCAAAAACCTCCCAAAAACTTCATTTTAGAGTGACTAAGAAGGATACATGCTTCCCTTTTCATTTTCATGTTTTAAACTTGTTTAAATCTTGGTCAAACCTAGGATTTGACCAAGATACAAATGGGCACAAAAAAATAAAAAATAAAAGCACATAGTGTTCTTATGTCATATCGTAAGCATTCAAGTTGATAAACATGGTCTAGATATATATATATCCAAACCAAACAAATCATGTATGGATCTATACCCCTGTCGATCTTATGAAGTCTAGCATGAAGAAAGGTCGTTTTGGGTTTCAAACATGGAAATTTCAAGATGAACATCCCAAAAGATTCATTTTAGAGCGACTAAGAAGGATACAGGCTTCACTTTTCATTTTCATGTTCTATACTTGTTTAAATCTTGGTCAAACCTAGGATTTGACCAAGATTCAAATGTGCATAAAATAGAAAAAAATGAAAAATGAAAAACCAAAGCGCACATAGTCTTCTTATGTCATATAGTAAGCATTAAAGTTGATAAACAAGGTCTAGACATATTCAAACAAGAAAAATCATGTATCTACCCCCTAACCCTAAACTTTGTCTTATGTAGTCAAGCATGAAGAGAAGTGGTTTGGGGTTGATGGCGTGTATTTCACACGTTCGTTGGGCAACCCCAAGAGGAAGGTATGATGCGCACAGCAGCAAGTTTTCCCTCAGAAAGAAACCAAGGTTTATCGAACCAGGAGGAGCCAAGAAGCACGTTGAAGGTTGATGGCGGCGGGATGTAGTGCGGCGCAACACCAGAGATTCCGGCGCCAACGTGGAACCTGCACAACACAACCAAAGTACTTTGCCCCAACGAAACAGTGAGGTTGTCAATCTCACCGGCTTGCTGTCACAAAGGATTAACCGTATTGTGTGGAAGATGATTGTTTGCAGAGAAAATAGTAAAAACAAGTATTGCAGCAGATTTGTATTTCAGTATTAAAGAATGGACCGGGGTCCACAGTTCACTAGAGGTGTCTCTCCCATAAGATAAAAGCATGTTGGGTGAACAAATTACGATCGGGCAATTGACAAATAGAGAGGGCATAACAATGCACATACATGACATGATAAGTATAGTGAGATTTAATTGGGCATTACGACAAAGTACATAGACCGCCATCCAACCGCATCTATGCCTAAAAAGTCCACCTTCAGGTTATCATCCGAACCCCTTCCAGTATTAAGTTGCTAACAACAGACAATTGCATTAAGTATGGTGCGTAATGTAATCAACAACTACATCCTCGGACATAGCGCCAATGTTTTATCCCTGGTGGCAACAGCACAACACAACCTTAGAACTTTCTGTCACTGTCCCAGGTGTCAATGCAGGCATGAACCCACTATCGAGCATAAATACTCCCTCTTGGAGTTAAAAGCAAAAACTTGGCCAGAGCCTCTACTAGTAACGGAGAGCATGCAAGATCATAAACAACACATATGTAATAACTTGATAATTAACATGACATGGTATTCTCTATCCATCGGATCCCGACAAACACAACATAGAGTATTACAGACAGATGATCTTGATCATGTTAGGCAGCTCACAAGATCCAACAATGAAGCACAATGAGGAGAAGACAACCATCTAGCTACTGCTATGGACCCATAGTCCAGGGGTGAACTACTCACTCATCACTCCGGAGGCGACCATGGCGGTGTAGAGTCCTCCGGGAGATGAATCCCCTCTCCGGCAGGGTGCCGGAGGAGATCTCCGGAATCCCCCGAGATGGGATCGGCGGCGGCGGCGTCTCGGTAAGGTTTTCCGTATCGTGGTTTTTCGCCTCGGGGGTTTCGCGACGGAGGCTTTAAGTAGGCGGAAGGGCAGAGTCGGGGCCCGACGAGGGGGCCACACCATAGGGCGGCGCGGGCCCCCTTGGCCGCGCCGCCATGTGGTGTCGCCACCTCGTGGCCCCACTTCGTATGTTCTTCGGTCTTCTGGAAGCTCCGTGGAAAAATAGGCCCCTGGGTCTTCGTTTCGTCCAATTCCGAGAATATTTCGTTACAAGGATTTCTGAAACCAAAAACAGCAGAAAACAGGAACTGGCACTTCGGCATCTTGTTAATAGGTTAGTTCCAGAAAATGCACAAATATGACATAAAGTGTGCATAAAACATGTAGGTATCATCAATAATATGGCATAGAACATAAGAAATTATCGATACGTCGGAGACGTATCAAGCATCCCCAAGCTTAGTTCTGCTCGTCCCGAGCAGGTAAAACGATAACAAAGATAATTTCTGAAGTGATATGCCATCATAACCTTGATCATACTACTTGTAAACATATGTAGTGAATGCAGCGATCAAAACAATGGTAATGACATGAGTAAACAAGTGAATCATAAAGCAAAGACTTTTCATGAATAGTACTTCAAGACAAGTATTAATAAGTCTTGCATAAGAGTTAACTCATAAAGCAATAAATCAAAGTAAAGGTATTGAAGCAACACAAAGGAAGATTAAGTTTCAGCGGTTGCTTTCAACTTGTAACATGTATATCTCATGGATAATAGTCAACATAGAGTAATATAACAAGTACAATATGCAAATATGTAGGAATCAATGCACAGTTCACACAAGTGTTTGCTTCTTGAGGTGGAGAGAGATAGGTGAACTGACTCAACATAAAAGTAAAGAGAATGGTCCTTCAAAGAGGAAAGCATCGATTGCTATATTTGTGCTAGAGCTTTTATTTTGAAAACATGAAACAATTTTGTCAACGGTAGTAATAAAGCATATGAGTTATGTACATTATATCTTACAAGTTGCAAGTCTCATGCATAGTATATTAACTTGGACTACCGGATCTTTGCAATGCACATGTTTTGACCAAGTGTCACAATGGGGTACCTCCATGCCGCCTGTACAAAGGTCTAAGGAGAAAGCTCGCATTTTGGATTTCTCGCTTTTGATTATTCTCAACTTAGACATCCATACCGGGACAACATGGACAACAGATAATGGACTCCTCTTTAATGCATAAACATGTGGCAACAATTATTATTCTCATATGAGATTGAGGATATATGTCCAAACTGAAACTTCCACCATGAATCATGGCTTTAGTTAGCGGCCCAAAGTTCTTCTCTAACAATATGCATGCTCCAACCATGAAGGTGGTAGATCTCTCTTGCTTCAGACAAGACGGACATGCATAGCAACTCACATGATATTCAACAAAGAATAGTTGATGGCGTCCCCGTAAACATGGTTATCGCTCAACAAGCAACTTAATAAGAGATAAAGTGCATAAGTACATATTCAATACCACAATAGTTTTTAAGCTATTTGTCCCATGAGCTATATATTGCAAAGGTGAATGATGGAATTTTAAAGGTAGCACTCAAGCAATTTACTTTGGAATGGCGGATAAATACCATGTAGTAGGTAGGTATGGTGGACACAAATGGCATAGTGGTTGGCTCAAGTATTTTGGATGCATGAGAAGTATTCCCTCTCGATACAAGGTTTAGGCTAGCAAGGTTATTTGAAACAAACACAAGGATGAACAGTACAGCAAAACTCACATAAAAGACATATGGTAAACATTATAAGACTCCATACCGTCTTCCTTGTTGTTCAAAACTCAATACTAGATGTTATCTAGACTCTAGAGAAACTAAATATGCAAACCAAATTAACAAGCTCTAAGTATTTCTTCATTAATGGGTGCAAAGTATATGATGCAAGAGCTTAAACATGAGCACAACAATTGCCAAGTATCAAATTATCCAAGACATTTTAGAGTTACTACATGTAGCATTTTCCAATTCCAACCATATAACAATTTAACGAAGAAGAAACTTCGCCATGAATACTATGAGTAGAGCCTAAGGACATATTTGTCCATATGCTACAGCGGAGCGTGTCTCTCTCCCATCAAGTGAATGCTAGGATCCATTTTATTCAAACAAAACAAAAAACAAAAACAAACCGACGCTCCAAGCAAAGTGCATAAGATGTGACGGAATAAAAATATAGTTTCGGGGGAGGAACCCGATAATGTTGTCGATGAAGAAGGGGATGCCTTGGGCATCCCCAAGCTTAGACGCTTGAGTCTTCTTAGAATATGCAGGGGTGAACCACCGGGGCATCCCCAAGCTTAGAGCTTTCACTCTCCTTGATCATATTGCATCATACTCCTCTCTTGATCCTTGAAAACTTCCTCCACACCAAACTCGAAACAACTCATTAGAGGGTTAGTGCATAATAAAAATTCACATGTTCAGAGGTGACACAATCATTCTTAACACTTCTGGACATTGCATAAAGCTACCGGACATTAATGGATCAAAGAAATTCATCCAACATAGCAAAAGAGGCAATGCGAAATAAAAGACAGAATCAGTCAAAACAGAACAGTCCGTAAAGATGGATTTTATTAGGCCACCAGACTTGCTCAAATGAAAATGCTCAAATTGAATGAAAGTTGCGTACATATCCGAGGATCATGCTCGTAAATTGGCTTAATTTTCTGAGCTACCTACAGGGAGATAGACCCAGATTCGTGACAGCAAAAGAAATCTGGAACTGCGCAAGTAATCCAAATCTAGTACTTACTTTTCTATCAAAGACTTTACTTGGCACAACAAAAAATAAAACTAAGATAAGGAGAGGTTGCTACAGTAGTAAAAAACTTCCAAGACACAAATATAAAACAAAAATACTGGAGTAAAAACATGGGTTGTCTCCCATAAGCGCTTTTCTTTAACGCCTTTCAGCCTAGGCGCGTAAAGTGTAACTCAAGTAACATCGAGAGATGAAGCATCAACATCATAATTTGTTCTAATAATAGAATCATAAGGTAACTTCATTCTCTTTCTAGGGAAGTGTTCCATACCTTTCTTGAGAGGAAATCGATATTTAATATTACCTTCCTTCATATCAATAGTAGCACCAACGGTTCGAAGAAAAGGTCTTCCCAATATAATGGGGCAAGATGCATTGCATTCAATATCCAAGACAACAAAATCAACGGGGACAAGGTTATTGTTAACCATAATATGAACATTATCAACTTTCCCCAAAGATTTCTTTTTAGCATTATCAGCGAGATTAACATCCAGATAACAGTTTTTCAATGGTGGCAAGTCAAGCATATCATAGACTTTCTTAGGCATAACTGAAATACTTGCACCAAGATCACATAAAGCATTACAATCAAAATCTTTAACCCTCATTTTAATGATGGGCTCCCAACCATCCTCTAGCTTTCTAGGAATAGAAGTTTCAAGTTTTAGTTTCTCTTCTCTAGCTTTTATGAGAGCATTTGTAATACTAGATGACCGGTTGCGCTATCGCGCAAATGGCAGAATTAAATTAGAATTTAACTCATAAGTATTAGTTTATTATAGTATTAAGAATTCAGCAAACATTTATCAAGCAAACTAACATAACATATGTCGATTTTATATACATACATTCAACCATTTCTCTTACTCAGTAAATAGTAGTGGCAGCAAACGTATTCTAGTAAAGGCTAATTTAAATATAATGCTATATTTTTATTTACATGTAAATAGACTTGATCTTTTTATTTGCAAAGGAAGATGACCCATTCCGCCCTGGCGCAAACACTAAAGCCATACATATTGAAATCATAAGCCTTGTCTTAGAAGTAGTAACATGTGACACATATATACACGACGGCAGCACCACAACATATTCACGGTATAAATAAAAGTATTTATAAGGAGTTTACATGTATCCGGAATCAGCACTATCAATTACCAATACGCCACTGCAATGCCACAACAATATATTCCTATCACCTCAAGCAGTGGATCACTCAAGCAGCTCTGCTTCAGCTTCAAGCTCAAGCCCTTTACGATGTCGTCGTAGTCCTCCCAGTGATAGAACATAGGTGGATGTAGTGACTAACCAGAGATGATGAAAAGAAACGGCACAAAATAAATAGGGTTCAAAACGTTAACATAGGTGCCTAGAAAGCCTGTTTGGTCTTCTCGGTTATAGGTAGCTACCTCTCCAGGACCCCAGGAACTGAAACAACGTAGACAGCGATGATCATGTTAGCCTCTGAAGAAATTTGTGCATTTGCCCAAAAAATTTACGAGGAAGTGGATAACCTGGTCGGTGCGGTCTTGGGCGATGACACTATGGAAATTGGCATCCTCGAGCATCTGGGATCATGTGCAAACATATGTTAGAATGGTTCACCTCTTTAGAAACAAATCTTTCTAGGTTTCATGCAAATTTTACTGCAAACATAGAAGCAAACTTTCCGTAGGTTGAATCATGAAGGTCATAGCCTCTCTGCCGGATGTATGTAGCAAAATCCTCTCGATGGCTCCCCGCCTTTCTCGCGGTAGTCACCGGTCGAGACTTTGACCCTAGGATACATCATGCCGGTTTTAGATATTCGATATCTCATCAACCTAGGCACAAATAAAATATAGATCAGGTTGTATAGAACAAGTAACTCGGACAATGAAATGATTTCCTTCAAGAAAAGGCAAATAAACATTCTATAGCAGCAAATCTTGATTTAACTCCTAAAAAAGACTACAATTTACAGCTCAAAACGGAGACGAAAAGATTCCAAACAGAGAAGCACAAGCGGTGCTCCGTTTTCCATCAACATATGGAAGAAAAATATGACCTATCTCACCCGAACATCCAAAACCACAAAAATTGAAATAAATTTTAAGTTGAAGATCACCGTGAATCCAAAGCTTTTCTAATACCGAGCCTGAAGAAAGTAACCAGTAGAACTCTTGTCGTTACATTGGAAACTATGGCTCTATTTCAGAATACTTGCTAGGATATTACTATTGCACAAACAACTTTTGAAGGCATATATTACCTGATGGGTCAAGGGGGTGTTACACTGTTACCTTAGCTAACCGTACCAAATAAATGGATGTGCAGTAAACAAGAAAAATGCTAGAGACTATAGAAAAGTGATTCACCTCATATTTTTCATCGCGCTGTAGCCTTGTAGGTTTGTCTCAACTTCAAGATGAGTAACTCAATTGACCCTGAGAACCAAAACATTGGCAGCTGAATTTTTGGGTGGTATTGCCAACTATTCTTTTTGGTTTCCTCGTAGAAACAAGGATCAGTCAGTATATAGGTAAGACTGCTTTGGAGTGGAAATATGGTTTAGAAGGCAGTGACATGGTCATGTGACAGGTAAACAGGTGATTTATTGGCAACAGATGAAAAATACAACCAACTGTCCAAAATAAATATACTGTAAGCTTATAGAAAGTACTGGGAACCACAATAGCACCAAGGCAGCAGCAAGCTGGTAACCCCAAGCAACGAAATAACCTAATAAGTTTGTGCTTTCTATCAACAACCGTGGTAATTGTTTTTCCTGAGCACTAAATCATCATATGGGAGCCATCATCATAGCATTTTTAAATTTAACTGTGATATTATATGGCAATTGTTTTTCCTGAACACGAAATCACCATATGGTTCCTAATAATGTCCTGGTCGCTCTTTAAAATCTTTCCCCTTACAAACCAAAGTCCCAGCAAAAAGAAGCATAAAGTGACTATAACGATCATAAAAATAGGGCATATCATATCTCGCATCTACACTTTGCCTGGAAAATAACCACTATCCGCTGAATATGGCTACTACTACCTACTGCTACCTTAGGCTCAGCAGGTTCAACATTTTCACCCTAGCATTAGCACATTCAAGTGCAACCAAGTATTTTCACCCTAGGTTGGCCAGTCAACCATTCCTAGAATATGGTAAACTCGACCAAATGCATGTTTTTATATGGTCTAAATGAGAATTGAGCATATACTAACATCACTTTTTTAATTCTACTACACTGTAACATTAGAACACAAGAAGAATTGAGCAGATGGAACAATTAACAACGATTGCAAATACTAAATTGTTAACGACAAATAACAAGAGCTAGAATAAGCGAAATAAACCGTGACCTGAGAGAGTTTGGTTCGAGATTTTTAGCCCCTTAACTGATACCACCGGAACCAGAAATTATTAGAAATATTTGCTTGTTAAAACTTAAGGTTGTATGAAATTCTAGCAGATTAAATACTCGTTAAATGCAGTGGATAATCACCATTAGCGCAATGGACAAGAACTCATGATGAAGCAGGAAATTGGCTAGCTAAAAGAATTATAGAAAAAATTGATCAATCACTAACCTAGCAAGCATATATCCAAGCAAAGAAGGAAAGGAACATGATGGTATTGGCATCTTGCTTCTGAGGCCAGTGTGCACAAGTTGGCACAAGCAATACAATGCATAAACTCTGGTTTATGCAACTAAATGCAATATATCATGGTAGCTATATAATTTTCCTAACTTCAGTCAGAAAAAACAAGTTAAGCGAGATGTGGATGAACATCCTAGACCTGGATGCAAAAAGGAAAAGGAAAATTAGGCAAACCAATTAACAAGAACAGGGCATGGAGGGCTACGAACACAGTAAGCCAGCGCGAAAGAGAGGAGAGAAGAACGACGAACCAACCTCAACCGTACGCATGCATGGCAGGAAACTCCGCGGGCAGAGAAGAACGTTGAACCAACGGTGGTCAGGCCCGGAGCGGCTCATCAGGGTCACAATTTCTGTAGTTTGACCAATTCCTTTTATCATTCTAAATTTTCAAAGATGCGCTGGGGCCAGATGCAGCCGGTGCTGCTCGCCATGGAGGCACAAAGATAATCGCTTCTCATAACCTAAAAAGGCACCTTATCAGCTTGCAACATATATGGTTGGTAGCTCACAGAAGAATAAACACCAAAAATTACATATCAGCCTTAGTTCATAGTCATTGCATGACCCCCTTTGCAGCCTTAATTTATATCAGATTAATGAGTAATTTAGAACACTTGAAATAAATAACAACATTTTTAAAAAGCACCATGCATTCATATAATCTGTTTCTTTAATTAAATAAAGAAAATCACCAATTTCTTCAACATCCTTTGTAGCATACTGACATCAAAGTCCACCCCTCTCGTAGCAGCACCGCTGAACAGAAATCCATAAGAGAATTAGGGAGGCTAACACCAAATGGCACATAAAAATCCACTACTCTAAAATTTTATTTATTATTATAGTTAGCCAACATGGAAAATGGAAACACAACGGAATAACTAATTCGAACACGGAAAAGAGATAATTTAATCATTAGGCAAATACTGAAAACATGTTGATCTTGTAGGATTCTATTTCTCTGCTAAAAATATTTATGGAGTACAATAAGTATAGTGTGTCATACTGACATCAAAGTCCACCCCCTCTGTAATGTCGCACCATTTACATGTCAAGTTAGTTGTAAAATTTTATTTAACAACAATCTTAAACCCTTGAGCAACAACAAAAGGTATGTCTGACTAAAAGCATAAGGATCTTAGTGCAGTTTTTCTGAAAAGAGAATGTAATAAAATATATTAATGCCTCTGTATGCAATCCTACCGCAAAATGGTACGAAAAATTAGAGACAGTAAATATGAAGCAACTCCTACGTAATATTGTACTTGCTTTGTCTCGTAAAGTAGACCATGAAACTAATATTCTACCCACCTACACATTAAGCAACTCTCACCTAATATTATGATCGGCTACCCGCTTGCTTCAGACCCACTCCACGAACTGCTCCTTCCAGAGTAAACAGTCAAGCTGGATGCAAGAAGGAACACACAATATACTATTTTCCCACAATTCATGATAACATGAAAGCACCGCAACTGGAGATTAAACAAGCTGCTGATATTTTGTAGAATACAGAACCCACGATTGCCAACACCTTGTGGCCCACTAAAATCATCACCATATATATGCAGATATTGAACTGAAGAAAATTTAGTGGATGGAGTAGAGTAACAGCTGAAGTGGCGAACCGCTGCTGTCTTTGCTCGGGTTGTAGAGGTCACGGAGCCTCAACACCATCTGTGCGCACAGCCTAGATACGTCCGATGTGTGGACCTCCGCCGCCCCATAGCCGCATCACGCAACCCCTCACGAACAGCGGGAATCCCCATGACTTTTTGCTTGTCAATGCGCCATCTCATCAAGCTCGTCGATGTACCGTCGCGATCGCCATCGCTGATCTTGAGGATCTATTATGGCAGCAAAACCAGCATGTATATTAACACTCGGAAAATTACCGAAGAAGGGATATCCGCTATTTTTTAGAAGAATAAAAGTGCAACGTAACAATTGATACAAAGGTATAGTCAAGCATACCACAAACCCCACCTTCTTATGTGCCTATCTTGGCGTAATTGTCCATTTCATTGCGGACCCCTTGACAAAATTACGGTGAAGAGAGCTATATCTTACTTAATTTGTGGATGGTGCCTGAATAACCTCCAGCGCCAACTGAGCGTCAAAATTCTGCCCAGCTCACTACCCTGAAGTAGGACAACCTCTGAACATTTTGAAGTCGGGTAATTATGCCAACACATAAAACGAAAACCATTAAATGGGTTTAGAAACGTTGGTTAAAAAATGTGGGTAAAATTTACAATAAGGGTTAAATGGTAGTCTGAAATATATATTAAGACATGCAGTTAACAGAAAGTGTCAAACCTTAATTTAGGTTATAGCTGGCAAGAAAATATCTAGGTGTGTGAGTGATAGGGAGGTAGTACTATGAACACTGACAAATATGCATATTATCACATATGCCAAAAGTGGCCAACTGTACAACAAAAGGAATTTGCTAGCTTGTGTAGATCATAAGCAACTGAAAGCAAGTATATATGCTATAAACAAGATCCGACAAGGATGAATAAGCAACAGAAAGCAACTTTACCTTCAGGCAAATCTGCACCGCGGAATCGGCTCATGGACGGCGGCGAGCACATGACGCGGCGACGTTGAGGGAGGGGATCTCTCCTGGGCCGGTGAGATGGGAGGTGCCGGCGAGTTGGCCTGGCCGGTGAAGAGGGAGGAGTCAACAATGTCACCTGGCCGATGGGGAGGAAGAAGCTGGCGCCGGCCGACATATCCATAGCGAGCAGAGCGAAGCATTAGCAGCCGAAATAAAAAGGAAAATTTAGAAATAAGTAGCTGAACTTATATCGAAAATGAACAAATAAATTGGGCCAACCTAATTTTGGAAACAATACAGATCAGGTACATAACCATGTCAGTAGTGTCTATATACATGAAAAATCACGCATTGTAAATGCATTTTAAACCCACTCAATAATAAGCACGAAGGTGTATACAAACGATTCTTCTATCCTAAATACCTTTGACATCAAGTTTCATTAGGTTCTCCGAGACCAAGGCACCAAACAAAATATACACAAAATATACAGTGGTGTTGAGAAAATTAAACCTCAATAAGACAAAGCTACATAGAAGCGTTTATTGGAGTACATTATCTACGTGCAGATGCCACATGGAAAGATATTCTCTAGAATACATATCTGAATCTTTTACTGGCTAAACTAAGGAGATATGAGACATTGGTGTAGTGCAAAATGATCATATAACTCTAATTTCACTGTAACTACATCACGTGTTAAAGATTAAAAAAATGTCAGCAAAAAAGGTAGATTGGCAGAAGGCTAGACTTTTGCTTGTCATAAGTGTCCAGGTGCTCAAATTCCCTTCGCACCAGTGGCACAACTGATCTTAATTTTAGTGGCGCTAAATAACTAACTTGCAAAGCGGTAAGAAAGTAGAACCAGCATGTATTTTGAGATGCACTAACTGAAGCGAGACTCGCACATAAACCCATTGCTTTCTATTATTCGGGCTGATCTAACCTAAACCACATGTCACCTATTTGCACATAAAAACGGCAATACATAAATAGCTCGAAAGCAGTAAGAAAGGAGAACAAAAGGCATGCATACTGACGCACTAATAGATACATCTAATATATGTGATAATAGACACACAATAATAGAGGAAAATGAAACAATACATTACGAACAGAAAATGCAAAACAAGAAAATTTCTATCCAAATTAAAGCAACATCATACAGCTGGACCACGAGTAGTAAATAAAAAAAACTTCAAACAGAATTTTAGCTACTAATAAGTTTGTTTATTAACCATCAAGCTTTTACCTACCTAATCAGATAATTAAACCACAAGCACTGAAATTTGATCATTCCCGTGCATGGAGGCTCTCAACAAGAAAAAATATTGCTTTCATAAAAAGAAAACTATCTAATCCATTTACCAATAGGATAAAAAAGACATGTGTGCAATATTTTTTTGCAGTGAATATTTTAAGTTAGCAAGTAATAACTTCTTTGCACATGCTCAAGCCTCCCTCTCGCATGCTTACATAATAAAATCAGTAATGTAAATGGGGCAACAAAATAAAGCTGAGCAAAGGAGCCAAAGGTTTTAACTAAAAACGATACACAATAGAATTTGCATATGCATCGGAAAGGGGATATAATGGGAGCCATCAAGCAACGTCGTCTGCCTCTGCTGCCAAGGAGCTCACGATTGAAAAGAGATTTAATGGAGGCTACTAAGCGACTGCAAAGAAAATAGTCATATCCCCAAACTGTAGAAGAACAAAATACATGAGGCACACTTGTTTCATGCAACTGGACACTCCAAGGCCAATATATATTTTGATTTAGGAAACATTGTATGAAATGACCAGGGACAAACCGAAATTGCTGAACATGGTACTTATTACCTTAATCTGAAGAGACATCCCCATTTAGTGAACATATGGACCAACTGAAGCGATGTAGCTAGGAATGCTTGAACATAAGGCACTGCCGTTGCACTTTTCAAGGAATCATCCCTAAAAATTGTAGGATTAAATAATTGGACCACATTCATTCAACAGGTTTATAAGAGGAAATAAAAATAATTAAGCAGGAAAATGCATATCTTATTCAAGATAACTACCTTTGCTTCAGTAAGCTAGATGATTCCTCGGCCGTCCTCTATCCCTCAACACACTCTTCTCGGTGTTCTCCCTTTTTTGTCAGATCTGTGGAAAAAACCATTATTTGAAACATACAACTCATATTTTCCATTAGTCGGCATATACCATGTTTGCGTTAGAAGATCAAATAATAGTGTAGAAAACACCTAACCAAAACAAAGCAACCCACTAAAACCAATCTATAGAGTGGAGTTGCATTAACCTAACAAACATAATGATGCATTCTGAGTAAAGCTTCAATGACAGAGCGATCCAATATGTCACACCAAATACATGTCAGCTCATCACTTCCACTTTTAGCTTCGAACCAACATCAGAGAACAACACTAACGTAAAAAAATAAATCAGTATCAGTTTGGGCAACATGAGAGCATGTCCATGGTACATTGAACAGAGATGCGTATGTGCACCTACGCAAGATATGCCTAGACACAATGAACTATACAGTCCTCGCATTTTAAAAAATCACGAGAATGCAAGAAATATACCAAAACAAAGATTGATTATATTACCTTTCACCCGTGGTCTTGGACTCTGGTGCGGACATACTCAATGAAAATATACATATTTCTCAACGCCACCATACCATGGGACCAGTAAGCACACCATAAGCACACCATGGGCATTCTCTGCATCATAAGTAACAACAGAAATAGTTTTCATCAACAAGAGTTGTTTTCAAGTGACATTTCAATTGCTCACGCACATGCATATATGCTATGCTTGCAAACCAAATCTTCAAATCACAAGAAAAATATTCATTAGTTTATTGGCATTATTAAGACCACATGAATAAGCTACTTGCAGAAAAATATGATCACCTAGTCCAGTGAAGAAATTCTCCCCCGATGCACCAGTAAACAAGCACTATATATAATTTTGCAGTATATAAATTTGCAGCACTCATGAATCCGTGCGCTAGAAATTTGCTACATCTGCAGAATCATGCCCAATAAAACTGGCTATGTGTCACTAAACCCGTATAGGAAGGCACATCAACAGATCGTTGCAAAATGAGCATTTGTATTCAGGGGAATTTTGAAGAATATAACCTTCCCAGCACTCTAGATCCACCATCGTGGTATGCCGCCCTCCTCGTCTGTCACCACTGGTTCGTCTCCATCCTCGTCATGCTTACTGCTGCCTGAGATGGAGAGAAAGAGAGGGTGAAGACAAAGAAGAAAAGAGCGGACGCAGAGGAGGAAGAAACGGGAGGTCGAGGTGGCGCCATAGAAGAAGGATCGAAGGCTTCATCTTGCTGCCTCCCGATCTGTTGCCTCCTCACCCAAACAACTTGGCTTGGCCGTCATCGTCGGGTGCAGAGGCAGGAGAGGATGAGGCAGGGGATCTCGAGCCCCGCCGGCGCGGAGATGGTGGCGACCGAAGATCTCGAGCCTCGCCGCCGTTGCCTCACCCGGTCTCCCCCGCGCCAGTTCGAGCGGATGTCCCGCACCAAGGACCGCCGCCACCGCATCCTCCTCTCCCGAGGCAGCCGATGCCATTGTGCCCGCATACACGACTGAGAGGGTGAGATGGCGCCCGCATACACGGCTGAGAGGGTGAGACGGTGCGAGCTCGACCTCTGAGCTGGTCTCCTTGCCGCCTGCGCCGATCTCCTCGCCGCCCGCACCGGTCTCCTCGCCGCCCGCACCGCTAGCCTCATTCAGGAAGCCGCCCGCGCCCGCCGCTCACCGTCCGCGACCAGCACAGCCGGAGAGAAAGCGAGAGGAGGCGGCGGATTCGGGAGGAGGAGAGGAGCGGGGATTGGGGGAGAAGAGTGGGCACGGGATTGGAGAGGAGAGAGAGCCTCTCAGATGGCTATGGTTTCACCGTTTTTGGTTTTCTCGCGGACGCGAGAAGGAACGCTCGCAGTCCCAGACGAGTGGACCCAAGCACGCACGGGCCCAGGCGTCACAAACTCAAAATGAGCAGCGAAGGGTGAGAAAGAAATCACTGAATGCCAAGGTAGGTGATTGGGAGATCCACGACAAGGCAGCCCAAATGAGCAAGCAGCGGCGTGGCCAGCTCCTGGCTGCAGCGAAGGAGGCTTGCGGAGCTCTTGGCGAAGTTGACGTTGAGGCCGGAGGCGCGACCAAAGAGGTGTATGATTTCCTTGACCGCATAAAGGTCGCCAGCGGTGGGGTGACAGAAGAGGACGACGTCGTCAGCGTATAAGGATATAGGAGTGACGTCTTTCCTTGGGTGTAGTCGCTGTAGGATGCATCTACTTTGGGATGACAATACTTGGCATATCAGCCTTTTACAGTCAGTCTACAAGCAAACAAGTTCACAGCATGTCAATATCCTGGTTGGCAAGAAGCCTAGATAAAAGTATTAAAGTTCATAGTATAGTTCACATAGTGAAGTGCCGTTTGCCCTTCGTTATCCTGAATATGGAAGAAAAACAAGGTTTCGTCCACGGAGCTCAACATAACAACGTAGGTCTAAGGTGCGTCGGCGCTCTGCAGGATATCAAGTTATGAACTGACGACTTGACAAATTACCTAGTATGTCAATTGACCAGCCTGGCAAACTAATAACTTGCCTAAAGTGTTCTAGTTAGTATGGATGTGTCCAACGTTTTGCCCATTTGATGCAATTTATTATGGGAACCCACTGAAATACTTGGTTGGAGATACAACCAGTTTCATATGCTCAAATACACTAACCAAACTTAAGATCCAAGTAAAAATACACTTTTTTTCCCCGAGCAGTGGCGACAACCGTAATATACACACCAAAATCAAAGAAACTTTGAAGGGAAATCTTACTCTCCTCCATGGAGAAAAACTAATATGTATACTACCACTTGTTCAAATTTATTTGTAGACCAGTACTATGATTCGGTTTGACCAAATACTAAATCAAATTTAATGCTGCGTCAAAATACTGCAACAACTCAACTTAAAAGAGGAAATAGCGAAGTGCAGCATCCTTTTTCAGAATAGTGAGTTATATAAAATTTCGATGCATATTTGGTTCTCAGCTGGCATTGAAATGAGACAATCTGACAGTTGATCCTACTATTCCTTATAGAGCGAAGTGGTAAACCATAGATCTGTCATCGGAGACACCAATAGGAAAATCACAAATCAGTCTCTAATTCCCTAGCCCTAGAGAGAGGAATTCCAAAAACTATGCGTAGGGGTGTCGCTAACAAAATAAAATTAGTGAATCGATCTAGATAAAGCAAGCTAGCTTTGCGGCCACGTCCAGGTGCAGCACTGCAACGCGCTTTGCAGCCTTCCGCCGCCGCACGCCCACCACACCCAGATGTCACCGGCGCCGCAACCTTAGATTCCGCCGTCCACACGCCCAGACACGCCGCCGCACGCCGCCGAGATGTCGCCGCCGCACGCCATCGAGTTTGCACTACCGTGTGGTCAGTGCACAGCAAGAGAGAGAGAGGATAGGGGAGGGAATATACTTGCCTGGTACTGTTAGACGATGGAGGATGGAGTCAGAGAGGCGACCGCCCGTTCCTGCCCAGCTCGCCGCCGCCACGTTCCATTCCGTCGGAGCTCCCGCAGCGGCCTCCTCATGTGGCGCCCGTCCCCGTCTGCATCAATCCCAGGGGAGAGGCGGTCCAAGATGCGCTCCTCCAGCGTCTGGAAGTACCCTTTCTAGCCTGACGTGGGGCTGGAGCGAGGGAGAGAGGCCGGCAGCGGCAGGCCATTGGGGAGGAGGGGATTGGGGAGTGAATTGGGCTGCCCACGCGATCTAGATTTTCACTGCTCGTGGATGGAGATTAAAGGCGACGAGAACGAACGCATGAGGCTGCCTCTGACCACCGGACCCTGCACAGAACCGGTCCCAGGAGTCATGGAATCAACAAGAGGCCGCGGAAGTGCCACAGAATATCACAGATCCAATGGCCGTGGTGAAAAGTGGGGGTGGATTTTTACTGTAGCTCGGCCAATGGACGCACAGGATGAATGTGCCCCGGCAAGCCCCCTGGCTGGCCGAGTAATCTTTCAACATTTATAGGAAGAATG
>NC_061508.1:293514255-293559121 GCF_022539505.1 Lolium rigidum
AGTTGACAACACTCTAAGTTCTAACTATCGGTGTCCGAGCCGGATTCGCCGGTGTGGGGGTAGTGCACACGGCGGGCGGTGTCGTCGAACACCTTGACGATCATCTCGCCGTCCCCCTCGTACGAGAAGGTGAGGCGGCAGCCGGGCTCGAGGTGGAGGTCACGGGCGAACTTGTCCCACCCCGTGTGCGGGTACATCTTGCCCTGCCCGTCGAACGGGACCTCCACGGACCAGCGGCAGAAGTTGCAGCTAGCCTCCCGTAGGCTGCAAGTGCGCCGGCTCGACGCCGTCGACGAACTCGGCGAACTTGTCCGGTAGCCTCTTGATGCCGAGTGGGTCGTCGTCGATGCGGAGGAGGAACTCGAAGCAGCGTTCCTCATGCGAAGACGAGGAGGATGCGGGTGACGGTGACCGTGGGGCCCTTGCTGCTCCACCGCGGCGGCCCCTTCCCCGGCCGCGGGGCGCCCGGGACCGCGGCCTCGGCCGCCTCGCCGGCCACCGGGACCGGCCATCCTACATGTTTACATTTTTGAACCATATTACGATCCATTCCACTAACAAAATTGGGCATGACCTATGCTAATTTATGTACATATGAGTGCCCCATTTTCGCCGAAACGGAAATGAATCAACATTTCGGCGATAATGGGCAACTCTGTCGATCCTCTGCACAAGAATATGTCACCATATACACCAGCTCAGCACCATGGCACATGTACAATTGTTCCTCATATACACCAGCTGAGCACCATGGACTAGAACTAGTGTTGTAAACATCAAAATAAACACTGTGAGCATCAACCCTTCACTCCGATCCCAAATTATATGCATTTGAATGGAAAAATAGTAAAAAATCAGTATAAAATGTGAACTTGAAGAACCTAGCAGCGGCGGTAATCAACCTAGCAACCTAGCAGCAGCAGGCAAGCAAAAAATACACAATTTTACGGCCCTAGAGCAGCAGCAAGCAAAATATACCCAATTTTACAGCCCTAGCGAGCGGCGGCAAGCAAGCAAGCAACCTAGCGGCAGCGGCAAGCAAACAACCTAGCAAGCACATAGCAGCGAGCAGCAAGCAAACAACCTAGCAAGCACATAGCAGCAGCAAGCTAGGACTCTTGTCTCACATACAGCCAAAGCAGATTTAAAATTTCAGTCCAACAACTTAACTCACAAATAGCCAGAGCACTAGGCTAAAATGATCACAACAGAGTCATATATTCACTCAATGTAATTTTTGGGTAAATTGGTTGGTGCATTCAAATTTTTCAGTTGCTAAACCTACTACATATTTACCATGAAGTTCTTTGATCAGCCAAATTTTCAAACCACTAAACCTACTTGTCAAGAGAGAACATTTACAAATTTCCATTTCAACGAGAGAACATTTCCAAATTTTAAAACCACTAAACCCTACTGTCAACAAAGACACTTGTATGCTTTCGAGCCATATTATATATGGAACTATAAATACAAGAAACGAGCAATGCAAGTAGCATATGTGGGGAAAACCATAGACTTCCCAAAATAACATAATATACATGTAAACATCAAAATAAAGGATGGGCTCGAGTGAGCTAAATGATACACATATGCAGCAAGAACATCAAGCTTTCATCCGAGTAAGCTAAAAAAACTAGCTGCTTTAAATTGTAAGCACATAGCAGACGACGGCAAGCAAGCTATAAGCTACTGCCACCTAAACCTAAATTTCCTAAACCTACCAGCAGCAACAATCAACCTAGCAGCAGCAGCCATCAACCTAAATTTCCTAAACCTAGCAATCAACCTAGCAACTAACACTTTGCACACTACCAGCAACTAAGTATGCATATCAAGTGAAAGCAAACACTCTACATTCATTGGCAAGTGAAAGCAAACACTCTACATTCATTGGCAAGTGAAAGCAAACACTCTACATTCATTTTTGAAGCACATAGTGAAGCATACAGAGCATCATTGCATAGTGCATACAGAGCATCGAAAATCAAACTTCCACTGTTACACCTCAACACAAGCTACAAATTAAGGTTACAACAAGTAGCATTTGTGTTCTTTTTTCCCCTTAAATTGAACAAAAATGGAACAATGTAGGTGCACCAATTAGGTCAGAGAGGGAGGGAGGGGAGAGGGGCCTCACCTGCGGCGACGGCGATGCCGCCTGGAGGCGGTCGGGGTCCTCGGGGTCGGGCACGAGGCGGATGGTGTCCTTGCGCAGGTTGGCAGATGGGGTCGGGGAGGGAGGTTCAGCGCCTACTGGTGGCCGACGAACTGGGGCCGTTGACGAACTGGTGGCCAATGAAGAACTGGGGCGCCTGCGCTGGTGTCCATGACGTGGTTAGTAGAGGGAGGGATGCCGCTAGGTCAGAGAGGGAGGGAGGAGAGACGGGCCTCACCTGCGGCGACGCGACGGTGGCAGGCGGTAATCGAGGGGAGGGGATCCGGGCGCCGGTGTGCGCGGCCGCTCGCGTGAGAGGAGGGGTGGCCGCCGGTGGGAGGTGGCGTCGGAGAGGTGGCGAGGTGAGGAGGGCGTCGCCGGGGGTCGCTCGCGTCGTTCGGGGAGGGGCGGCCGCCGGCGTCGGAGAGGATCGAGTGGTGTGGGGAAGAATGGGGAATGGAGGATGCGTGGTCGGGACGGGGGATTTTTGGCTAAGTCCCAGACACCCTTAGCAATAGCGCACCTCTAGTGGTGCGCCACTATGTGGCTTAGCAATAGCGCACCTCTAGGGGTGCGCCACTACCACTTTATGTCTAGGTCAAAAGCAAAACGCGTGGGGATTTGACGTATTCCGATTAGTACCGCAGCGGCTCTGTCCCTGGTTGGTTTGTGCCAAACCACGCCGGCCAGGTTCGAACCCTGGCGGCCCCAATTTTTTCCTTTTCTTTTTAAATTGATTTAACACTATAATAAACATCCAAAATAGCATAATACACCAAAATAAAAGGCATAAATAATTATAATTATGTAGAATATTTAAAATACTATAGAATCTAGAAAATATCCAAAAAAAATAAATTATATGTCTATTTTGATCGGTACAATGTGAAGATTAACAATATGACATCCATTATTCATACAAGAAAATGATACATAATTATCTTTTCACAATCTTCTTGCCCTTCTTTCTCGCGGTTGAATAATTTAGCCCCGGAACTCCTAGACTTCTTCTCTTGAATGGACGGCCTTTAGGTAGGGTGGTCCTGCTTCTTCTTGTTGTGTATGGTTCTTCATCATCGTCGTCGTCATCTTCCATCTTCGGATCGCCGTACTGGTCAAAGTCTAGCTCGTTGGCGGCTCCATCCATTCAGATGATGCTCCTTTTGCCTCTCCTCGCGACAACACGGCCTGGGCTTTGCGGGTCGGTAATGAAGAAGCATTGGTCCACTTGGGAAGCTAGTACCCATGGCTCATATTTCGCGGTGACCTTTGCGCCCGCTGTCTTGGATTTGGCTTCGGGTATAACCATGGTGGTAAAATGCCGGTCTTCTTTTATGACGTTCTTGGCCCACGACACGGAACATCGGCACATTCTCTCCGGCGTAGCTCAGCTCCCGGATCTCCTCGATCTTTCCGTAGTATCTCTGCTTGACGTCACCGGTGTAGGACTCCATCGTTACCCCGGAGTTCGATAATCGCTCTTCATGTCCTTTTCCTCGGTGTAGAATGTGTAGCCGTTGATATCGTACGCCCGAAATGTCATCGAGGTTGTGTTCGGCGCCACTGTGACAAGGCGAATATGAGTTTTTCTTCCGCGAAGAATCCTCGTCTATAGGGTACGTCGGCATCTTGTCCTTGAACCACCGCGTGAAGGTTGAGTTGTGCTCTTTGATTATATCTCCGTCCGTCCTGCTCGTGGCCCACGATCACTTGTACGTCTTTGCGATGAAGGTTTTGTGCTCTACCACCCAAGGATCGACCACGTCTATGTGTTGTAGCGCGACTAGGTTTGCTCTTTCAAAGTCGGCGATTCGACCCTTGAAGTCGACATGCATTTCGCGGCTACCGTCGCGGTGACCCCATCCGGCGAGCTTCCCGAGATGCTCGTTTACGGGCAGGCCAACGGGGTTCTCGATTTCTCGATAACTCGTGCGAAGGAGATGCACTCTTCGGTCGAGAAAGCCCTTGGCTATGCTTCCGTACGGAGCGTGCCCTGTTGCGAACGTACCCTTTGATGACACCATTCATCCTTTCGAACGGCATCATGCGTGCAGGAACGTCGGCCCCGGATTGGATGATATCCTCCACGATATGTACCAGCGAGATGCACCATAACGTCGAAGAAGCGGGCGGGAAGTACATCTCAAGCTCGCACGGTATCACCACGATCTCTTCCTGTAGCCTTCTAAGTTGCCTCACGCCAACGGACTTCCGAGAGATGACGTCGAAAAAGTTGCATAGGCCAAAAAGCGTTTCACGGACGTGCGCGTCCATGATCCCACGGATTGCAACCGGAAGTATCT
This sequence comes from Lolium rigidum, assembly GCF_022539505.1. Lineage (NCBI taxonomy): Eukaryota > Viridiplantae > Streptophyta > Magnoliopsida > Poales > Poaceae > Lolium > Lolium rigidum. The sequence continues at coordinate 293,518,717 of NC_061508.1, forward strand.
GCGTCATCGGCACGTGACGGTCGTGAGACTTCATCCCGCCGAACCTCTGCGCCGCTTTGTCTAGGTACACGCTTATCTTCCCCGCGTAACCGTAGGGAAGTTTTACTCCTAGGAGACAGTCGAAAAGCTGCTCGATCTCCTTCGACTTAGAGTGAAGCACGCGGGGGGCGGTAATATTCAATCTTTTTGGCATTTTTTCCCTTGCGACGACTTTGCGTGTCCTCCGCCTCATCATCGTCATCGTCATCATCATCATTAGGGCGTCCCGCGTGAAGCTCCTCCACGATCCCAATTGATTGCAAGTCGTACCTTGCTTTCGGCCCATCTTTGGTCTTCTCACGGCATGTTCGGGGAGGGTACCAAGCAGACTCTCGCACACGTTCTTCGTGATGTGCATGACATCAAGGCTGTGAGGCACACGGAGGATCTTCCGATACGGCAAGTCCCGAGAAAACAGACCTCGTCTTCCATACCTTAGCGGCGGCTCCGGCGCCTTTCGCTTCTTTCCGGCGGTGGGCACTCTTTCCAATTTTTCAATAGCTCGTCTATTTGCTCGCCGCTTCTCGTACGTGGCTGTCTTCGGGGTTCGTCTTCACCATCGAACGAGATCCTTGCGTTTCCTCCATGGGTCGTCCTCGCGAAGCCACCTTCGATGTCCCATGAACACCGTTTTCGAGGACCGGGATCTCTATCTAGGCTGGCGGTACGTTGTGTCGTCCATGCACCTTACGCATGCATTGAATCCGTGGACCACCTGCCCCGCGACATATCCGTAACCGAGAAAGTCGTGCACCGTCGTGAGCATTGCGGCTCTCATAGGGAAATATTCTTCCGCGGCGGCGTCCCACGTATTGGCAGGGCGTGTCCCATAGCGTGGCTAGCTCCTCTTTCGAAGCCCCATATACGGATTGATGTCGTTCCCTGGTTGTTTCGGCCCTTCAATTAGCATACTCATTTGAATGTACTTCCTCTTCATGCACAACCGGGGGGAGGTTGTACATCCACACAAACACGGGCCGAGGTGCTATGCGTGCTGCTCCGGCTGCCAAACGGATTGACTCCATCGGTGCTCGCGCCCAGCCTTATGTTCCTAGGATCGTCCCCAAATTCTGGGTACTCGAGGTCCAACGCATTCCACGCGGCTAGCATCCGAAGGGTGTCTCAACATCCTGTCCTTTTTCTTTTCTTCGGATCATCTGCGTCATCTTCTCCCTTCCTCATCTCCGCGTGCCGGCGCATTAGCTTTGCTTGCTTAGGATCCGCGAAATACCGCTGCGGACGAGGAGTGATTGGAAAGTACCACACCACCTTCCGAGGAGCTTTCTTCCCCTTCTTGTACCGTAGCTGACGCCGCACTCCGGACATATGGTACACTCTGCGTGCTCGTTCCGATAAATGATGCAATCGTTCAAGCACACATGGTATTTCACATGCGGTAAATCCAGAGGACACACGATTTTCTTAGCCTCCTCGATACTAGTCGGACACGTGTTACCTTTGGGAAGACGTTCCCCCGAGAATGACATGTTGTCGTTGAAGGATGTGTCGGTCATTTTGTGCTTTACCTTCATCTCCCGAGCCATGAGCGTTACTTCGAGCGGGTATCCTCCGGCCTGCATCCTTCATACAATGGAGTAACGAGCGTCTACCTCCAGTTGATCCATCTTGGCTTTCTCTCGGGCGGCGGCTCTTGCGTTACTCGTACGCCGAGAAGCGGCTCTTGAAGATAAGGGTCCTGCACCCGGTCCATCGACGATGGTTCATCGTCTTCATCTTCATGATCGTCATGATGACCTCCATCTTGATCTTCCTCATCATCAGGTCCAGGATCTCCTACATTGTGGTCATCATCATCTCCGGGATCTTCTACATCATGATCATGCCCGAGATCTTCTACATCCTGATCACCCCGGCCTTCCTTACTTCTTGTTGAATTCCCATGGACAAATTCATAATCATCTTCGTCGCCTTCCCACCGATAGCCATCCATGAAACCACGCATGAGAAGGTGGTCCCGCACCATATCGGCTTTAGGGTCCATAAGGCTCGTTAGCTTGCATCTTCGACACGGACATCTTATCTCCTTTTGGTTATTTCTAATCATCTCGTCTGTCGCGGCTTTCAAAAACCTAGCCACAACGCCTTCGCTCATCATGCGGACCATGGTCGCCTGCGGATATAGAGAAAATGGATATCTTAGCATACCAAAAGAAAATTTTGGCATGACCTTCCCTAAAAATAGGACATGTATATGCGTAGTATGCCCAACATTCGCCGAAACGGAAATGAATCAACGTTTCGGCAAAATATTAACAACTCCATCGCATTTCAAATCCACTGCAAACAAAAACACATGCAACACATGTGTGGAGGCTTCGCATATACAACACACATGTGGATCCGGAGGCTTCGCATACAACACACATGCACGTGACGCTTTTCGCGCATGCGCACGTACACATGATATCATCGAGCTTCGCACATAACATATGTGCATGACGTGTGTGCAAGACGATCGGAACCGTTCACACACAAAGCATAAAACCAACAAAGTTACCGATACGGTGAGACCTAGAGTGTTGGATGAGGTAAAAAGTTGAGATTGAGTAGGGTATTGAGCTAAGAAAGCTTCACCATTAGTTACCTATGAAGAAAATTAAGTTTACCAACTTAATTTTGGTGAATGAAGAGGTGAAAATGAGGTGGGAAGGAGGGGCAACACGACCAGATCCAGATTTGGTGGGAGGTGGTGGTGGAAGAGTGTTTGGGGAAAGAGGGTGGCACATGTGAGTGGAGGGTGAAAAGCGGGAAATGGTCCCAGGGTTAGCGGTGGCGCACCACCTAGCCGTGCGCCCTTGCTAGGGTGACATAGCAATGGCGCACTTGCTAAGTGGTGCGCCACTGCTCACCTGTTACACAGTAAACCCACGCCCCTGCCCAACTTAGCGGTGGCGCACCATGTCGGCCGTGCGCCATAGCTAGTAGTGGCGCACCAAGCGGTGCGCCATTGCTAAAGCCCTCATCTCTAAAGGGCCCCGGCCACCTCCTAGCAGTGGCGCACCACAAAGACATGCGCTATAAGTAAGCCATGTAGCGGTGGCGCACCATGGAGACGTGCGCCACTATTAGTTTTGGGTGGGGCCGGCCTCTCGCCGAGGAATTAGTAATGGCGCACCACAAGCAAGGTGCGCCACTACTACATTTGTAACTGATGGCCCACCATTTTGTGGTGCGCCACTGCTAAGTAGTAGTGGCGCACGGCCATCATGGTGCGCCACTGAAGTCAACCTTACGGCTAGGCCTTTTCCTAGTAGTGTGAAATACAGGTGGTATGAATAAGTAGTAGCAACGGCACCAGAAAAGTGCTTTGCCCAGGACAGTAAACAAGCAGTAGTAACACAGCAGTAGTAACACAGTAAAACAGTAAACAAGCAACGATAGCAGTATTTAGGAACAAGGCCTAGGGATTAGACTTTCACTAGTGGACACTCTCAACATTGATCACATAACAGAATAGATAAATGCATACTCTACACTCTTGTTGGATGATGAACACATTGCGTAGGATTACACGAACCCTCAATGCCGGAGTTAACAAGCTCCACAATTCAATGTTCATATTTAAATAACCTTAGTGTGCAAGAAAGATCAACACGACTAAACCAAGTACTAACACAGCATGCACACTCGTCACCTTCACGCTATGTAGGAGGAATAGATCACATCAATACTATCATAATGATAATTAACTCCACAATCTACAAGAGATCATGATCATAGCATATGCCAAGTACTAACACGGATGCACACACTTGTCACCATTACACCGTGCGGGAGGAATAAACTACTTTAATAACATCACTAGAGTAGCACATAGATAAATTGTGATACAAAACACATTGCAATCATAAAGAGATATAAATAAGCACTTCACTACGCCATTCATAACGGTGAGTAAGTATTACGTGAAATATAGCCTAAGAGACCCACACGGTGCACACACCGTCACCTTTACACACGTGGGACAAGGAGTCTCCCGGGAGATCACATAAGTAAAACTCACTTGACTAGCATAATGACATCTAGATTACAAGCATCATCATATGAATCTCAATCATGTAAGGCAGCTCATGAGATTATTGTATTGAAGTACATAGGAGAGAGATGAACCACATAGCTACCGGTACAGCCCAGAGCCTCGATGGAGAACTACTCCCTCCTCATGGGAGCAGCAGCGGTGATGAAGATGGCGGTGGAGATGGCAGCGGTGTCGATGGAGAAGCCTTCCGGGGGCACTTCCCCGCTCCGGCAGCGTGCCGGAACAGAGACTCCTGTCCCCCAGATCTTGGCTTCGCGATGGCGGCGGCTCTGGAAGGTTTTCCGTATCGTGGTTCTTCCCATCAGGGGTTTCGCGACGGAGGCTTTAAGTAGGCGGAAGGGCAGAGTCGGGGGGCTGACGAGGGGCCCACACCACAGGGCGGCGCGGGCCCCCCCTTGGCCGCGCCGCCATGTGGTCTGGCCACCTCGTGGCCCCACTTCGTATGCTCTTCGGTCTTATGGAAGGTTCGTGGCGAAATAGGCCCCCGGGTCTTCGTTTCGTCCAATTCCGAGAATATTTCGTTACTAGGATTTCCGAAACCAAAAACAGTGAGAAAACAGACAAGCGGCACTTTGGCATCTTGTTAATAGGTTAGTTCCAGAAAATGCACGAATATGACATAAAGTGTGCATAAAACATGTAGGTATCATCAATAATATGGCATAGAACATAAGAAATTATCGATACGTCGGAGACGTATCACACGCCCTCGCATCAGCATCGGACGTGTGTGCAGAAGGCTTTGCGGGCCGTCGCTCGGAGGGACCAGGGCCAGCCGCAGTCCTGGGAGATTCCCGGCTCTACGGTGTTGCCCGTCGCTGCCCGCCGGTGGGTTTCTGACCGCAACACATTCTGGCACGCCCGGTGGGACAATCTTCGACATCAACCGCATCGCCATCTACATCTAAGATGGCGGAAGGCACTCCGGTCAAGTACGAGGATCTGACTGAGGAGCTCAAGAAGAAGCATGATGAGATCAAAGCAGTCCACGAAGCCGACCTCATCGGCTCTTTTCACAGAACCCGCTCACATGGCATCAGGTGGAAAGGGTTCTCACCTGAGCGCGCTCGATGGAGTGGACCTGTCCACCCCGTCGAAGAACGCACCGAGTCGGCTGCGTCGGGAGATCAACTTCATGGTGGCTCATTCGCTGCACCGCCATTCCGAGAGCCTGGTGAACACATTGGAGCGTGTCGCTCTGCGCGTGATCCAGGAAATCATGAGCCATCGGTATTCTCCGTCGGGACCAGCTCACAGGGACTTACCAAGGAGAGATGCCACTCCGGTCCCGTCCACCGCTGCCGTTTGCGTTGGCGGCACCCGGAAGTGCCGAGTTCATCGGCATACGTCGTCTACAAGATCGGTGGTGACCCTAGTGACTACCAATTCTTGCATGAGGCGCCTAAGGAGATCTCGCACGGATACACGTGCGCATACGTGCCGGACTGCAGTAGCTGGGCGCTCTCAAACCAGGCTGCAACGGACGGGGACTTCGGAACGAGCGGGAGGAACGTCGGGAGCGGATCTTGAGAAGCGGACGTGGCTAGCTAAGTATGCCACTCCGACAAACCTCCGGAGCTCAGCTCCTGCAGTTGGCTCGAGTTGGAAAAGCAAGCATGGCTGGCTAAGTATGCCACTCCGGCGAATCTTCGGAGTTCGACGCTCGCGGCCATCACCGCGGATCGAGATTTGTACAATTACGAAAGACCGGTTCGGCATGATGCCGAAAAGGAGGACAATCGGCTATTCCAAGCCGTACCCCAATGAGTACGAATTGATCCCACTACCACCCAAATATCGGCTCCCCGACTTCACCAAGTTTAATGGATCGAGATGATTCCGGCTCCATCGAGCATGTGAGCCGATATTTGGCACGGCTAGGCACAATCTCGGCATCGGACGAGCTGCGTGTGAGGTTCTTCGCACGGTCCCTCACGAGATCGAATTTCGGGTGGTACACATCGCTGCCACCAAACTCAATCCGGACTTGGAAGCGATTGGAAGAGCAGTTCCACATACGGTATCACTCGAAGCTTCCGAGGCTGGTATTGCCGATCTAGCACAAGTACGACGAAGCGCGGGGAAACAGTGTCGAGAATACATCCAGCGCTTCGGGACCGTTAGGAACCGATGCTATTCGGTTCATGTAAGTGAAAAAGAAGCGATCGAGTTGGCGGTGGTGGGTCTCTCATCATCGATCAAGGACGTGGCCTCCCAAGCGAGACTACCCTTCATTGGCGCACATGGTGCGAAGGCGTCCGGCATATGAACAGGCGCCACCCGGATGTTTACCGGGATAAATTCAAGCGTGCGGTGGTCCTGGTTGAGGCGGATGAAGATGAGGGTGCTTGCGGGAGATCAAGAGGTAGCAGGTGGCTGAATGGACTCGGGGGCAAGCCCCGTGTCCCGTAAGTGGATTAAGCCACAAGGTCCTCCAAAAGGGTTTGACTTCGACGTGACCCAAGCCGAGCAGATTTTCGACCTCTTACTCAAGGAGAAGCGACTAAAGTTACCCGAAGGCCACAAGATCCCCACGGTGCAAGAGCTGAACGGAAAGCCATACCGCAAATGGCATAACACGTTCACCCACACCACCAACGACCTGCAGGGTGTGGCGTCAACGAGTCCAAATGGCGATAGAACAAGGGCGGCTAATTTTCAGCCGATACGCCATGAAGGTCGACACACACCCCTTCCCCGCCGTTAACATGGTGGAGTATACTTACCATGGAGGGTGCCGGCCAGATTTCTCCCGCAATATCAACATGGTAGGACCCGGGCACCACTCGGTAAGGACGGAGATGAGGGCAGGCTGCTCTCATAGCAAGGATACAGAGGAAGCAGCTCCACGCGATCGGCTCCGTCACGATGGCAAGCGCTACATCACAGAGGGAGAAGTGAGGAACGTAAGATATCAGCGACCTCTCTCTGATCACCTCCTCAACAAGTATGTGGGTCACTACGACTAACGCCGGCGATACAACGACGATGATTAAAAAGATCGTCTGGCTAGGGACGACAGGAGACGTCGTCGGCATGATCGCGACGAGGAGCGATATGAGCGCCACGCCAAGGAAAAGTCGAGAGAGCAAGACGACGTGGATAGGCACTCGGGACTGCCCCTTCTTCGGACACTGCTGGGATTCGAGGAATGAGCCGATTGCCCACAATCGGCAACCGCCTCGGAATGTAAACAAAAGAAGAAGGATGCGACTAACGTGTCCGTGTTCAAACGTCTAGGGCCTATCCCGCCTCGGAACAAGCATGCTCGAGTCCGCTCGGGTGGAAGATCTCGAGGAACTAGAGGACGATGATGAAGAAGAAGACAAGTATCATCGGCCAAGGTGGTGCCCCGATGGGCTCGGCCGTTCCCAAAGCGAAGGGTTCGGCGATTACGTGGGTTGGAGGAAGGCTGAAAGGTTATACCCGCACACGTTGAGGAAGGCGCGGCCTGATCCGGCCGCTAAAATTCAGCGAACCACTGGACGAAGAAGGTCGGCCACAAAGGAAAGAGTGGCGCCCGAGACAAAAGAAAGCCGATGATGAGACATCGGCTGGCACAAACATGGTGTTCATCCTTCCAACTGAGTTTAGTGCTCCAGGATTAGATGAAGCACCTGTGGCACAACTTGACTGCGGCCCACGGCCGGTCATCTTTGAGAAGCCACGAGAAAGCATCGACGTGACAAAGGACGGGGTTAGGTTGGTTTTATCCACCGGCCTGACCGTGTAACAAGAGCAACATCGATGGACAAACGTGGCGATGCCGATCCATGTGATCGGCCCCAAGGATCTATGGAGGAACATTGCAAAACCTTCATCGAGCAAGCAACGTGGAGGCCGATTCCAGCAATCGGCCAAAATTATCTTCACCATTCATTCTGCCTGGATTCAACGTCGATCTAATGGGCAATGGGTTTGCGTCGGCTGATGCGCTGGGAGAAATCCACACTGGTCCTAACAGAGCCGACGTTCACATATAGTGCCTTGGCTAACCACAGAGCCGATTTTAGCAGTTACCTGGCGGAATCGGCTCGGGGGGCACCTAATCAGATAAACATGTGCGATACATGTGCAGTAAAACATTGGGGGCCGATAGATAGAAAAAATCGGCCCGTAAAAAAAATTCGCATGATATGCAAGGAACAAAGCCGATGCATAGCCATCGACTCTAGCACAATTACACAGGATCTACCCGCTGCGTGTTCAAGGACCTCCGACAAGGCAATGCTGTCAGAAGAATTTGGCGTACAAGGCAGCCTTTTGCTCATTAAGCCGTTGGGGATTATCTGCAGCATCGGCTTTCAACGGAAGAAAAGTGATCGGCTCTGGCTGGCTCTGCATGGTAGCTCTCTCAGACATGATCGAGCTCAGGTCTACTTGTCTGAGTTACGTGTCCTCACCACTGTTTTCACCTCGACTGAGGCTCGGGGGGCAGCTGGCCTGGTAGATGCTCGTTTTTAGAAGCCGATTGGAGAGTCATCGGCTGGTCCCGCAACGCAATTCCTCTCAAAGGCGGCGAGTTCTTGCAAAAGAGGGATCCATCATCACCGATAGAGAGTTGGCTCTGGGCTATCTGGTTGCTGTAGAGGAACAGAACAGGTGGTATCTGTGCTGCAGAAGTCTCGGCTTCAACGACAAGTTGTTTCAGCAGCGGTTCTAGGACTCTCTTGAAGGCATTAGTCTGCCTCATTGTCCACCAGAGCTCAAAGTCATCGGTCGAAAGATGAAGGATAGATCGTGAGGGATTGATACGTTGACATCGGCTTATTGAAGCATTGACCAAGATCACGATCACTCCGACGTCAAAAAGATGAAGAGCGGATTATGGGGGACCGATGCATGGCCATTGGTTCGTTGAGCATTGGCTAGGTGACGATCGGCAAAATCAGTATGAGGGGAAATCGGCTAAATTGGCATAAAGGAAATCGGCAAAATCAAGTTGGGGAATTTCTTCATTGATAAACGAGATTTCTTACATAAAAAGCTGATTGCTCTCAAAAGGAAGTACTAAGGGGATACATTGCCCCATCTACTACTGATCCTATGCTAAGGGCCCTATCTACGGGCCGTCGCTGCCCTCATCGTCGCCGTCGTCGCCGCCTGTCGGCGCTACTCCCGGCGGGCTCGTCGTCGGCTGCCGTAGCGACCGCCGGCGAGGACCTTCGTTGTCCTCGTCCTCCTCGTCAGCGTCGTCGTCGTCGGCGTCGAAGTCGCTGAGGTTTCCCGGCCAGGGGCAGAAGCGCTTGGCCGGCGGCTCGTCGGAGGAGCTGTCGTCGTCCTCCTCCTCCTCCTCCTCCTTCGCCTCCTCGGAGGAGGTGAAGTCATCCCAGGAGAAGCGATCGTCATCGCTCTCCTCCTCCGATTCCCCGTCGGCGAGGAAGCGGAGGTCGCTCTCCCCGTCCGTCGAGGACTTGTCGTCCTCGGACCAGACGGAGAAGTCATGGCCGGGCTCCTCCCCGGCTTCTATGGCGCGGCGGATGTTGGCCGCATGGACCTCCTGTGGGTCCTGTTCTGGCGTCGGCTCGTGGGAGGAAGAGGACTCGATGGAAAGTCCCGATGAGGCGGAGGAAGAAGAAGACATGGTGCGCAGGAGGGCTTTTGGAGTGCTAATGCGGAGATGATGAAGAGGAGAACTGTTCGATGCGGTTAAATAAAAGAAGATGGAGTGGAGGTTTAATGTTCGAACAGTTTTCGAGGAGGTGGTGCCAAAAAACTGTCAAATCGTGCAGAGAAGTTGAGAAGGCAAGTCGTCATGATGAAAAATACTACGACGGTTTTGCTCTGCCACGACATGACCCCTCGAAGGAAAAACAGAGTGGTTTTGAAATTATCATTACCAAAACCAGGGGGGCATGTGTTATCACCAGATTTTGGCCAAATCAGGAGATGGGCCGAGAGTGAGATGGGCTTGAAGGATATACGCGTAGAGGATCTCTGAAGCGACCTGACACGAAGAAGTTGGGCTAAATTGCCCGTGTATCTGTATTATAGTAGATCGCATCTTAATTTAGAAGTTAGAGTTTTACCCGTTCACGATTAGGTGCACGCCTGAATTAGAAAGTCCCCCGGACTATAAATATGTATCTAGGGTTTATGAAATAAACAACAACCAACGTTCAACACAAACCAATCTCGGCGCATCGCCAACTCCCCCGTCTCGAGGGTTTCTTCCGGGTAAGCACCATGTCTGCCTAGATCGCATCTTGCGATCTAGGCAGCACACGTTTATTCGTCGTCCATGCGTTGCTCGTACTGAAGCCTTTTTGATGGCGAGCAGCGTAGTATCATAGGTGTTTTAGGGTTAGCATTGTTCTTCGTATCATATGCTATCGTCGTGCAACCCTTGAGCATCTAGCCGCCCTTACGCCTATCCTGGGTGTAAGGGCGGCACCCCGCTTGATCATCGTTTAGTAGATCCGATCCGTTATGATTGCTCCTTGTTCTTCAAGGATTAGTTTAATATCTGCATCGTTAGGCCTTCCAAACGGGTCGAAGGATCCAGTGGCGCGTAGGGTGTAGTTTGCTAGCCCTAGACAGGATGTTCCGAGGATCAACCTCGTGTTGGTTTTTAGGCCTTGTCTAGGGTCGGTTTACGATCACCGTGCGTGGCCGCGAGCTCGATCACGAGTAGGATGTTCCGATTATGCGGTGAAAACCCCAAATCGTAGTAGGTCGTTTTAGCTTTATCTTGATCAAGCAGGACCACCATCTGATCGTACACCTCGTACGTATCATGGGTGGATCGGCTCTTTGAGCCGATTCACAGGACAACCTCGAGAGCCGATCGAGGCTCGTATTTAACGTCTACGTGTATGCCATGCAGGAAACTAAGCGAGGCATCATCCAACACCTTCCCGACCAGGTATAGGTCGGTGGCACGCCCTTGCATCAGCATCGGACGTGTGTGCAGAAGGCTTTGCGGGCCGTCGCTCGGAGGGACCAGGGCCAGCCGCAGTCCTGGGAGATTCCCGGCTCTACGGTGTTGCCCGTCGCTGCCCGCCGGTGGGTTTCTGACCGCAACACTACTACGTTTCTTTCGCTATGTGTTTTGTGTTTGATCTTTAGATCAACTCTTGTTGTAAGACTGTATCATGTGATCCCTTGTTGTAAGACGATTATAGTTTGTAATGAATAATGTTCTGTGATATCTACTGTTATGTCTCGCAAAAACAATCTTCCTGGGATTGCGATGTATGGCATAATAGGCATGTGGAATTAAAAATCCGGGTGTTAACACTGGGGGGCCGGGGATGGCATGGGCTCTCCGGACGAATGAAAGGCTTAATCCGGACGAAAATGAGGAACCGGGGGCGCGACTGGGTCGTTTTCGTCCATCCGGATGAAAAAGTCCCCCATTGGAGCAACTCCCGAGCAGTACGCGTTCCATCTCTGAGCAAAGTTTGCCGAGAAAGTCTTGCGTCTTTTTCTCCGTTGCCCATTTACTGAAGGGAAAGCAGGGCAATGGAGATGGAGCATGGTGACGGTAGGAAGGAGTGACGGAGACATGGTGGTTGTAGGCGGGCATGGGGGAGGCAAATGGAAGAAAAGTCCTCGTTGCAGGAGGCAGGGGTGTGGGGGAGAGGGAGAGGGGACGTCCTGGGGGCCTCGTCGCGGAGATGGCTAGAGATGCTCTAAATAGGTAGCAGTGTTGCAGATAGTATAATGCCCATGTGACACTTTACCCTATTTTATGTTGTTCGGCATTAATGTCTGTCATACTAAATAAATTTTGGCTTTCCTCGTGTTGTCATGAAGAAAGGCTAACCTTAGCAGGTAGTGTCAACATGAAACAAACTACGGGAGTACCCAAGTCTTTACAATATTGCTTACAATAAAAATATCATGGTAGAAAATGGGTTGGAATCCTTTAAAGATAGATTTTAGGATAACTTCAGATGCAAATAAATAGGATAGATGGATTCATTTGCTTCATCATCTAATATTGGTTCGGCTAATTGATAATGAGGATTCTTTTAAATGAAGTTTAACTACAGGTGAAGTCTTCACAGTTAAATCAATGTACCTAGATCTTCTTAATAATCATACCGTGCATCTAAATAATTATATTTGGTAGATGAAAGTACCACTCTTTACAATATCTCTTACCATAAAAATATCATGTTAGCAAATGGGTTGAGTTGGAATCCTTTAAAGATAGATTTTAGGAGAACTTCAGATGCAAATAAATAGGATTGATCGATTCATTTGGTTCATCAACTAATACTGGTTGGGCTAATTGATAATGAGGATTCTTTTAAATGAAGTTTAACTACCGGTGAAGTGTTCACAGTTAAATCAACTAGATGACCGGTTGCGCTATCGCGCAAATGGCAGAATTAAATTAGAATTTAACTCATAAGTATTAGTTTATTATAGTATTAAGAACTCAGCAAACATTTATCAAGCAAACTAACATAACATATGTCGATTTTATATACATACATTCAACCATTTCTCTTACTCAGTAAATAGTAGTGGCAGCAAAGGTATTCTAGTAAAGACTAATTTAAATATAATGCTATATTTTTATTTACATGTAAATAGACTTGATCTTTTTATTTGCAAAGGAAGATGACCCATTCCGCCCTGGCGCAAACACTAAAGCCATACATATTGAAATCATAAGCCTTGTCTTAGAAGTAGTAACATGTGACACATATATACACGACCATACATATTGAAATCATAAGCCTTGTCTTAGAAGTAGTAACATGTGACACATATATACACGACGGCAGCACCACAACATATTCACGGTATAAATGAAAGTATTTATAAGGAGTTTACATGTATCCGGAATCAGCACTATCAATTACCAATACGCCACTGTAATGCCACAACAATATATTCCTATCACCTCAAGCAGTGGATCACTCAAGCAGCTCTGCTTCAGCTTCAAGCTCAAGCCCTTTACGATGTCGTCGTAGTCCTCCCAGTGATAGAACATAGGTGGATATAGTGACTAACCAGAGATGATGAAAAGAAAAGGCACAAAATAAATAGGATTCAAAACGTTAACATAGGTGCCTAGAAAGCCTGTTTGGTCTTCTCGGTTAAAGGTAGCTACCTCTCCAGGACCCCAGGAACTGAAACAACGTAGATAGCGATGATCATGTTAGCCTCTGAAGAAATTTGTGCATTTGCCCAAACAATTTACGAGGAAGTGGATAACCTGGTCGGTGCGGTCTTGGGCGATGACACTATGGAAATTGGCATCCTCGAGCATCTGGGATCATGTGCAAACAGATGTTAGAATGGTTCACCTCTTTAGAAACAAATCTTTCTAGGTTTCATGCAAATTTTACTGCAAACATAGAAGCAAACTTTCCGTAGGTTGAATCATGAAGGTCATAGCCTCTCTGCCGGATGTATGTAGCAAAATCCTCTGATGGCTCCCCAGCTTGCCTACGGTAGTCACTGGTCAGGACTTTGACCCTAGGATACATCGTGCCGGTTTTAGATATTCGATATCTCATCAACCTAGGCACAAATAAAATATAGATCAGGTTGTATAGAACAAGTAACTCGGACAATGAAATGATTTCCTTCAAGAAAAGGCAAATAAACATTCTATAGCAGCAAATCTTGATTTAACTCCTAAAAAAGACTACAATTTACAGCTCAAAACGGAGACGAAAAGATTCCAAACAGAGAAGCACAGCGGTGCTCCGTTTTCCATCAACATATGGAAGAAAAATATGACCTATCTCACCTGAACATCCAAAACCACAAAAATTGAAATAAATTTTAAGTTGAAGATCACCGTGAATCCAAAGCTTTTCTAATACCGAGCCTGAAGAAAGTAACCAGTAGAACTCTTGTCGTTACATTGGAAACTATGGCTCTCTTTCAGAATACTTGCTAGGATATTACTATTGCACAAACAACTTTTGAAGGCATATATTACCTGATGGGTCAAGGGGGTGTTACACTGTTACCTTAGCTAACCGTACCAAATAAATGGATGTGCAGTAAACAAGAAAAATGCTAGAGACTATAGAAAAGGGATTCACCTCATATTTTTCATGGCGTTGTAGCCTTGTAGGTTTGTCTCAACTTCAAGATGAGTAACTCAATTGACCCTGAGAACCAAAACATTGGCAGCTGAGTTTTTGGGTGGTACTGCCAACTATTCTTTTTGGTTTCCTCGTAGAAACAAGGATCAGTCAGTATATAGGTAAGACTGCTTTGGAGTGGAAATATGGTTTAGAAGGCAGTGACATGGTCATGTGACAGGTAAACAGGTGATTTATTGGCAACAGATGAAAAATACAACCAACTGTCCAAAATAAATATACTGTAAGCTTATAGAAAGTACTGGGAACCACAATAGCACCAAGGCAACAGCAAGTCGGGTAACCCCAAGCAACGAAATAACCTAATAAGTTTGTGCTTTCTATCAACAACCGTGGTAATTGTTTTTCCCGAGCACTAAATCATCATATGGGAGCCATCATCATAGCATTTTTAAATTTAACTGTGATATTATATGGCAATTGTTTTTCCTGAACACGAAATCACCATATGGTTCCTAATAATGTCCTGGTCGCTCTTTAAAATCTTTCCCCTTACAAACCAAAGTCCCAGCAAAAAGAAGCATAAAGTGACTATAACGATCATAAAAATAGGGCATATCATATCTCGCATCTACACTTTGCCCGGAAAATAACCACTATCCGCCGAATATGGCTACTACTACCTACCGCTACCTTAGGCTCAGCAGGTTCAACATTTTCACCCTAGCATTAGCACATTCAAGTGCAACCAAGTATTTTCACCCTAGGTTGGCCAGTCAACCATTCCTAGAATATGGTAAACTCGACCAAATGCATGTTTTTTATATGGTCTAAATGAGAATCGAGCATATACTAACATCACTTTTTTAATTCTACTACACTGTAACATTAGAACTCAAGAAGAATTGAGCAGATGGAACAATTAACAACGATTGCAAATACTAAATTGTTAACGACAAATAACAAGAGCTAGAATAAGCGAAATAAACCGTGACCTGAGAGAGTTTGGTTCGAGATTTTTAGCCCCTTAACTGATACCACCGGAACCAGAAATTATTAGAAATATTTGCTTGTTAAAATTTAAGGTTGTATGAAATTCTAGCAGATTAAATACTCGTTAAATGCAGTGGATAATCACCATTAGCGCAATGGACAAGAACTCATGATGAAGCAGGAAATTGGCTAGCTAAAAAAATTATAGAAAAAATTGATCAATCACTAACCTAGCAAGCATATATCCAAGCAAAGAAGGAAAGGAACATGATGGTATTGGCATCTTGCTTCGAGGCCGAGCAGTGCACAAGTTGGCACAAGCAATACAATGCATAAACTCCGGTTTATGCAACCGAATGCAATATATCATGGTAGCTATATAATTTTCCTAACTTCAGTCGAAAAACAAGTTAAACGAGATGTGGATGAACATCCTAGACCCGGATGCAAAAAGGAAAAGGAAAATTAGGCAAACCAATTAACAAGAACAGTGGCATGGAGGGCAACGAACACAAGAAGCAGCCACGAAAGAGAAGAGAGAAGAACGACGAACCAACCTCAACCGTACGCATGCATGACAGAAACTCCGCGGGCGGAGAAGAACGTTGAACCAACAAAGGGTCGAGCCCGTGAGCGGCTCATCGTGGTCACAATTTCGTAGTTTGACCAATTCCTTTTATCATTCTAAATTTTCAAAGATGCGCTGGGGCCAGATGCAGCCGGTGCTGCTCGCCATGGAGGCATAAAGATAATCGCTTCTCATAACCTAAAAAGGCACCTTATCAGCTTGCAACATATATGGTTGGTAGCTCACAGAAGAATAAACACCAAAATTACATATCAGCCTTAGTTCATAGTAATTGCATGACCCCCTTTGCAGCCTTAATTTATATCAGATTAATGAGTAATTTAGAACACTTGAAATAAATAACCACATTTTTTCAAAGCACCATGCATTCATATAATCTGTTTCTTTAATTAAATAAAGAAAATCACCAATTTCTTCAACATCCTTTGTAGCATACTGACATCAAAGTCCACCCCCTCTGTAGCAGCCTGCCGAACAGAAATCCATAAGAGAATTAGGGAGGCTAACACCAAATGGCACATAAAAATCCACTACTCTAAAATTTTATTTATTATTATAGTTAGCCAACATGGAAAATGGAAACACAACGGAATAACTAATTCGAACACGGAAAAGAGATAATTTAATCATTAGGCAAATACTGAAAACATGTTGATCTTGTAGGATTCTATTTCTCTGCTAAAAATATTTATGGAGTACAATAAGTATAGTGTGTCATACTGACATCAAAGTCCACCCCCTCTGTAATGTCGCACCATTTACATGTCAAGTTAGTTGTAAAATTTTATTTAACAACAATCTTAAACCCTTGAGCAACAACAAAAGGTATGTCTGACTAAAAGCATAAGGATCTTAGTGCAGTTTTTCTGAAAAGAGAATGTAATAAAATATATTAATGCCTCTGTATGCAATCCTACCGCAAAATGGTACGAAAAATTAGAGACAGTAAATATGAAGCAACTACTACGTAATATTGTACTTGCTTTGTCTCGTAAAGTAGACCATGAAACTAATATTCTACCCACCTACACATTAAGCAACTCTCACCTAATATTATGACTGCTACCCAGCTTAGCTTCGCACCCACTCCACGAACTGCTCCTTCCGCAGTAAAACAATCAAGCCGGATGCAAGAAGGAACACACAATATACTATTTTCCCACAATTCATGATAACATGAAAGCACCGCAACCGGAGATTACACAAGCCGCCGATATTTTGTAGAATACGAAACCCAACGATTGCCAACACCTTGTGGCCCACTAAAATCATCACCATATATATGCGAGATATTGAACCGAAGAAAATTTAGTGGATGGAGTAGAGTAATGCACCGAAGTGGCGAACCGTCGTCGTCTTTGCTCTAGTTGTAGAGGTCACGTGAGCCTCAACACCATCTCGTGCGCACAGCCTAGATACGTCCGATGTGTGGACCTCCGCCGCCCCATAGCCGCATCACGCAACCCCTCACGAACAGCCGGGAATCCCCATGACTTTTTGCTTGTCAATGCGCCATCTCATCAAGCTCGTCGATGTACCGTCGCGATCGCCATCGCTGATCTTGAGGATCTATTATGGCAGCAAAACCAAGCATGTATATTAACACCGTAAAATTACCGAAGAAGGGATATCCGCTATTTTTTAGAAGAATAAAAGTGCAACGAGAACAATTGATACAAAGGTATAGTCAAGCATACCCCAAACCCCACCTTCTTATGTACCTATCTTGGCGTAATTGTCCATTTCATTGCGGACCCCTTGACAAAATTACGGTGAAGAGAGCTATATCTTACTTAATTTGTGGATGGTGCCTGAATAACCTCCAGCGCCAACTGAGCGTCAAAATGCTGCAGCTCACTACCCTGAAGTAGGACAACCTCTGAACATTTTGAAGTCGGGTAATTATGCCAACACATAAAACGAAAACCATTAAATGGGTTTAGAAATGTTGGTTAAAAAATGTGGGTAAAATTTACAATAAGGTAAATGGTAGTCTGAAATATATATTAAGACATGCAGTTAACAGAAAGTGTCAAACCTTAATTTAGGTTATAGCTGGCAAGAAAATATCTAGGTGTGTGAGTGATAGGGAGGTAGTACTATGAACACCGACAAATATGCATATTATCACATATGCCAAAAGTGGCCAATCGTACAACAAAAGGAATTTGCTAGCTTGTGTAGATCATAAGCAACCGAAAGCAAGTATATATGCTATAAACAAGATCCGACAAGGATGAATAAGCAACAGTAAAGCAACTTTACCTTCGAGCAAATCCGCACCGCGGAATCGGCTCATGGACGGCGGCGAGCACATGACGCGGCGACGTTGAGGGAGGGGATCTCTCCCGGGCCGGTGAGATGGGAGGTGCTTGCGCGAGTTGGCTCGGCCGGTGAAGAGGGAGGAGTCAACAATGTCACCCGGCCGATGGGGAGGAAGAAGCCGGCGCCGTACGACATATCCATAGCAAGCGTGAGCGAAGCATTAGCGACCGAAATAAAAAGGAAAATTTAGAAATAAGTAGACTGAACTTATATTGAAAATAAACAAATAAATTGGGCCAACCTAATTTTGGAAACAATACAGAATCGGTACATAACCATGTCAGTAGTGTCTATATACATGAAAAAGCACGCATTGTAAATGCATTTTAAACCCACTCAATAATAAGCACGAAGGTGTATACAAACGATTCTTCTATCCTAAATACCTTTGACATCAAGTAAATTCATTAGGTTCTCCGAGACCAAGGCACCAAACAAAATATACAGTGGTGTTGAGAAAATTAAACCTCAATAAGACAAAGCTACATAGAAGCGTTAATTGGAGTACATTATCTACGTGCAGATGCCACATGGAAAGATATTCTCTAGAATACATATCTGAATCTTTTATCGGCTAAACTAAGGAGATATGAGACATTGGTGTAGTGCAAAATGATCATATAACTCTAATTTCACTCGTAACTACATCACGTGTTAAAGATTAAAAAAATGTCGAAGCAAAAAGGTAGATTGGCGGAAGGCTAGACTTTTGCTTGTCATAAGTGTCCAGGTGCTCAAATTCCCTTCGCACCGATGGCACAACTCGATCTTAATTTTAGTGGCGCTAAATAACTAACTTGCAAAGCGGTAAGAAAGTAGAACCAGCATGTATTTTGAGATGCACTAACTGACGCGAGACTCGCACATAAACCCATTGCTTTCTATTATTCGGGCTGATCTAACCTAAACCACATGTCACCTATTTGCACATAAAAAAGGCAATACATAAATAGCTCGAAAGCAGTAAGAAAGGAGAACAAAAGGCATGCATACTGACGCACTAATAGAGACATCTAATATATGTGATAATAGACACACAATAATAGAGGAAAATGAAACAATACATTACGAACGTAAAATGCAAAACAAGAAAATTTCTATCCAAATTAAAGCAACATCATACAGCTGGACCACGAGTAGTAAATAAAAAAACTTCAAACAGAATTTTAGCTACTAATAAGTTTGTTTATTAACCATCAAGCTTTTACCTACCTAATCAGATAATTAAACCACAAGCACTGAAATTTGATCATTCCCGTGCATGGAGGCTCTCAACAAGAAAAAATATTGCTTTCATAAAAAGAAAACTATCTAATCCATTTCCCAATAGGATAAAAAAGACATGTGTGCAATATTTTTTTGCAGTGAATATTTTAAGTTAGCAAGTAATAACTTCTTTGCACATGCTCAAGCCTCCCTCTCGCATGCTTACATAATAAAATCAGTAATGTAAATGGGGCAACAGAATAAAGCTGAGCAGAGGAGCTCAAGGTTTTAACTAAAAACGATGCACAATAGAATTTGCATATGCATCGGAAAGGGGATATAATGGGAGCCATCAAGCAACGTCATCTGCCTCTGCTGCCAAGGAGCTCACGATTGAAAAGAGATTTAATGGAGGCTACTAAGCGACTGCAAAGAAAATAGTCATATCCCCAAACTCGTAGAAGAACAAAATACATGAGGCACACTTGTTTCATGCAACCGGACTGATCCAAGGCCAATATATATTTTGATTTAGGAAACATTGTATGAAATGACCGGGGACAAACCGAAATTGCCTGAACATGGTACTTATTACCTTAATCCGAAGAGACATCCCCATTTAGTGAACATATGGACCAAGCCGAAGCGATGTAGCTAGGAATACTTGAACATAAGGCAACTGCCGTTGCACTTTTCAAGGAATCATCCCTAAAAATTATAGGATTAAATAATTGGACCACATTCATTCAACGGAGTTTATAAGAGGAAATAAAAATAATTAAGCAGGAAAATGCATATCTTATTCAAGATAACT
This sequence comes from Lolium rigidum, assembly GCF_022539505.1. Classification (NCBI taxonomy): domain Eukaryota; kingdom Viridiplantae; phylum Streptophyta; class Magnoliopsida; order Poales; family Poaceae; genus Lolium; species Lolium rigidum. The sequence continues at coordinate 293,538,762 of NC_061508.1, forward strand.
ACCTTTGCTTCAGTAAGCTAGATGATTCCTCGGCCGTCCTCTATCCCTCAACACACTCTTCTCGGTGTTCTCCCTTTTTTGTCAGATCTGTGGAAAAAACCATTATTTGAAACATATAGCTCATATTTTCCATTAGTCGGCATATACCATTTGCGTTAGAAGATCAAATAATAGTGTAGAAAACACCTAACCAAAACAAAGCAACCCACTAAAACCAATCTATAGAGTGGAGTTGCATTAACCTAACAAACATAATGATGCATTCTGAGTAAAGCTTCAATGACATGAGCGATCCAATATGTCACACCAAATACATGTCGACTCATCACTTCCACTTTAGCTTCGAACCAACATCAGAGAACAACACTAACGTAAAAAAATAAATCAGTATCAGTTTGGGCAACATGAGAGCATGTCCATGGTACATTGAACAGAGATGCGTATGTGCACCTACGCAAGATATGCCTAGACACAATGAACTATACAGATCCTCGCATTTTAAAAAATCATGAGAATGCAAGAAATATACCAAAACAAAGATTGATTATATTACCTTTCACCCGTGGTCTTGGACTCGAGTGCGGACATACTCAATGAAAATATACATATTTCTCAACGCCACCATACCATGGGACCAAGTAAGCACACCATAAGCACACCATGGGCATTCTCTCGCATCATAAGTAACAACGAAATAGTTTTCATCAACAAGAGTTGTTTTCAAGTGACATTTCAATTGCTCCCGCACATGCATATATGCTATGCTTGCAAACCAAATCTTCAAATCACAAGAAAAATATTCATTAGTTTATTGGCATTATTAAGACCACATGAATAAGCTACTTGCAGAAAAATATGATCACCTAGTCCAATGAAGAAATTCTCCCCCGATGCACCAGTACACAAGCACTATATATAAATTTGCAGTATATAAATTTGCAGCACTGAAGAATCCGTGCGCTAGAAATTTGCTACATCTGCAGAATCATGCCCAATAAAGCCGGCTATGTGTCACTAAACCCGTATAGGAAGGCACATGTCAACGGATCGTTGCAAAATGAGCATTTGTATTCGGGGAATTTTGAAGAATATAACCTTCCCGAAGCACTCTAGATCCACCATCGTGGTATGCCGCCCTCCTCGTCCGTCACCACTTGGTTCGTCTCCATCCTCGTCATGCTATCGCCGCCTCGAGATGGAGAGAAAGAGAGGGTGAAGACAAAGAAGAAAAGAGCAGACGCAGAGGAGGAAGAAACAGGAGGTCGAGGTGGCGCCATAGAAGAAGGATCGAAGGCTTCATCTTGTCGCCTCCCGATCCGTGCCTCCTCACCCAAACAACTTGGCTTGGCCGTCATCGTCGGGTGCAGAGGCAGGAGAGGATGAGGCAGGGGATCTCGAGCCCCGCCGGCGCGGAGATGGTGGCGACCGGAGATCTCGAGCCTCGCCGCCGTTGCCTCACCCGGTCTCCCCCGCACCAGTTCGAGCGGATGTCCCGCACCAAGGACCGCCGCCACCGCATCCTCCTCTCCCGAGGCAGCCGATGCCATTGTGCCCGCATACACGACTGAGAGGGTGAGATGGCGCCCGCATACACGGGCCGAGAGGGGTGAGACGGCGCGAGGCCTCGACCTCTCGAGCCGGGTCTCCTTGCCGCTCGCGCCGGTCTCCTCGCCGCCCGCACCGCTAGCCTCATTCGGAAGCCGCCCGCGCCCGCCGCTCACCGTCCGCGACCAGCGACGGCCCGGAGAGAAAGCGAGAGGAGGCGGCGGATTCGGGAGGAGGAGAGGAGCGGGGATTGGGGGAGAAGAGTGGGCACGGGATTGGAGAGGAGAGAGAGCCTCTCAGATGGCTATGGTTTCACCGTTTTTGGTTTTCTCGCGGACGCGAGAAGGAACGCTCGCAGTCCCAGAAGAGTGGACCCAAGCACGCACGGGCCCATGCGTCACAAACTCAGAATGAGCAGCGAAGGCTGAGAAAGAAATTACTGAATGCCAAGGTAGGTGATTGGGAGATCCACGACAAGGCAGCCCAAATGAGCAAGCGAGCTGGCGTGGCCGGCCTCCGGCCGCAGCGAAGGAGGCTTGCGGAGCTCTTGGCGAAGTTGACGTTGAGGCCGGAGGCGCGACCAAAGAGGTGTATGATTTCCTTGACCGCATAAAGGTCGCCAGCGGTGGGGTGACGTGAAGAGGACGACGTCGTCGGCCGTATAAGGATATAGGAGGGACGTCTTTCCTTGGGTGTAGTCGCTGTAGGATGCATCTACTTTGGGATGACAATACTTGGCATATCAGCCTTTTACAGTCAGTCTACAAGCAAACAAGTTCACAGCATGTCAATATCCTGGTTGGCAAGAAGCCTAGATAAAAGTACTCCCTCCGGTTCATATTAATTGACTCGAATATGGATGTATCTAGACACATTTTAGTTCTAGATACATCCATATTGAAGTCAATTAATATGAATCGGAGGGAGTATTAAAGTTCATAGTATAGTTCACATAGTGAAGTGCCGTTTGCCCTTCGTTATCCTGAATATGGAAGAAAAACAAGGTTTCGTCCACGGAGCTCAACATAACAACGTAGGATATCAAGTTATGAACTGACGACTTGACAAATTACCTAGTATGTCAATTGACCAGCCTGGCAAACTAATAACTTGCCTAAAGTGTTCTAGTTAGAATGGATGTATCCAACGTTTTGCCCATTTGATGCAATTTATTATGGAAACCCACTGAAATACTTGGTTGGAGATACAACCAGTTTCATATGCTCAAATACACTAACCAAACTTAAGATCCAAGTAAAAATACACTTTTTTCCCCGAGCAGTGGCGACAACCGTAATATACACACCAAAATCAAAGAAACTTTGAAGGGAAATCTTACTCTCCTCCATGGAGAAAAACTAATATGTATACTACCACTTGTTCAAATTTATTTGTAGACCAGTACTATGATTCGGTTTGACCAAATACTAAATCAAATTTAATGCTGCGTCAAAATACTGCAACAACTCAACTTAAAAGAGGAAATAACGAAGTGCAGCATCCTTTTTCAGAATAGTGAGTTATATAAAATTTCGATGCATATTTGGTTCTCAGCTGGCATTGAAATGAGACAATCTGACAGTTGATCCTACTATTCCTTATAGAGCGAAGTGGTAAACCATAGATCTGTCATCGGAGACACCAATAGGAAAATCACAAATCAATCTCTAATTCCCTAGCCCTAGAGAGAGGAATTCCAAAAACTATGCGTAGTGGTGTCGCTAACAAAATAAAATTAGTGAATCGATCTAGATAAAGCAAGCTAGCTTTGCGGCCACGTCCAGGTGCAGCACTGCAACGCGCTTTGCAGCCTTCCGCCGCCGCACGCCCACCACACCCAGATGTCACCGGCGCCGCAACCTTAGATTCCGCCGTCCACACGCCCAGACACGCCGCCGCACGCCGCCGAGATGTCGCCGCCGCACGCCATCGAGTTTGCACTACCGTGTGGTCAGTGAACAGCAAGAGAGAGAGAGAGGATAGGGGAGGGAATATACTTGCCTGGTACTGTTAGACGATGGAGGATGGAGTCAGAGAGGCGACCACCCGTTCCTGCCCAGCTCGCCGCCGCCACGTTCCATTCCGTCGGAGCTCCCGCAGCGGCCTCCTCATGTGGCGCCCGTCCCCGTCTGCATCAATCCCAGGGGAGAGGCGGTCCAAGATGCGCTCCTCCAGCGTCTGGAAGTACCCTTTCTAGCCTGACGTGGGGCTGGAGCGAGGGAGAGAGGCCGGCAGCGGCAGGCCATTGGGAGGAGGGGATTGGGGAGTGAATTGGGCTGCCCACGCGATCTAGATTTTCACTGCTCGTGGATGGAGATTAAAGGCGACGAGAACGAACGCATGAGGCTGCCTCTGACCACCGGACCCTGCACAGAACCGGTCCCAGGAGTCATGGAATCAACAAGAGGCCGCGGAAGTGCCACAAAATATCACAGATCCAATGGCCGTGGTGAAAAGTGGGGATGGATTTTTACTGTAGCTCGGCCAATGGACGCACAGGATGAATGTGCCGCGGCAAGCCCCCTGGCTGGCCGAGTAATCTTTCAACATTTATAGGAAGAATGTACCTAGATCTTTTTAATGATCATACTGTGTATCTAAAGATATATATTTGGTAGATGAAAGTACCACTAAAAATCAAGATTATTATATAGTTTCTTCATAGAAAGGATACTCTCACAAAATATAGCTAGTTGAAACGTAATTGGCATGGATGCACTAAATGTTGTTTTTGTGATCAAGATAAGACGATAGGACATCTTCTATTTCTTGTCCTTTTACGCTAATACGGTTTCACATCATTTGTGCAGGTTATACCCGGAGTGTGTTTCCCGTGTAAGCAGAAATATGTTGTAACTCTGTAATTAGAAATGTGAGAGAGGATTATAATATCATGGTATGGTACAATATCATAGCGCAATAGATTATAAACGTTGATAAATATATATACCATATCTCCAATTTTGCGTTAGATTCTACAAACGAGTAAATGAGTGGTACTATTAGCGTAGGATACTAGGCATTTTGAAGTTAGTAAAAAAATTGGTATCACGATACTATAGAATGTGAGAGGACTAAGAACATTACAATAAGATCGAACCGGCAAGAATAGTGAAATTTTAAAGCCTTTCCTTTTCCGGATGTTAACCAAGGAGACATGATGGTCGGAGACGTCGCGGATACATACATAGCAGAGAACATTGGCAGTACGTGCATGGATCATTCCTGCCATTTCGATCATGTCGTGGCCGTGCATGATCCATCCAGCTCTGGTGCTGCTTGTCTATAAAACTTGTCGAGTTTTTTTTTTTTTTTTTTTTTTTTTTTTGAGAAAGATGCTACGTGTTCATCAGGCATAAAAGTACAGCACACACACGCAGAACACCGTCGAAATACCTGGAAGGAACAGGTGTCCAGGAACATTTGCAAACGAGACCTCAGAAAACAAAAAAATACAACACAACCCCTTGAGGTCCTTGCAACCTACGCATCACCCGCCGTTGACCTCCGCCGGCCGCCGGAGCACACGCCGGAGAGAGACGAAACGGGCCGCCCGACGAGCCATGGAAGCCCCATCGCACGAAGGCTTTAAGAGCCGAAGTTGAGGGCCGCCCCTCGAGGCCAGCCCCATGGCGGTTGTGGCGCGTCGGCCGGGAACGTCCCCGAGCTCCATGGCTCCCGAGCCGGCTTCTCCACTTGACGTCGTCGAGGAAGAAAGCCGGATCCGGCCACCGGCCGCCGCAAACCCAGCTCCGGGCCACCCTTCCTTCTCAAACTCCCGTACAGGATCCCACGGCCCTCGCGAGGACGCCGGAGCGAGCGTCGCCGGGACCGGAGCAGAGGCCGGGGAACAAAAGTCCACTCCATGGTCGCCGCCGCCGCCACGGCAACCACAGCTGGAAAACCTAATCCCATCGGGCCGACCGACCGACGGGAGACACCGGTCGACGCAGTCCTCGACGCCGCACCGAAGAGCAAGACCGAGATGGGGAGATCTCGCGTGACTCTTATTCGCCACCACGCCCTCGCCGCCACCACCCGAACGACGGCGTGCAGCAAACCAGCCCTACTATCTACACGCGGAGAACCGAGCTCCCGGAGTTCCCCCACCCTCCCGCCGCCGGAGCGGCCGACGGAGGGTGAGGGAACTAACGAGCTCGCCCGCGGTGGATCGAGGGAAACCGGCCGCCTTCCTTTTCGCTTCTCTAGAGAACTGTAGAGAGGGAAAGAGGAGCGGATGCACAAGGCGAACTTAGTTGAGTGGGCAGCTTGAGGAAGCAGAAAGAAGAGTGGTACAGAAAAAACTTGTCGAGTTAGGACGAGACGGAGACTGAAAGCTACGGCGGAGGCAACGCCGAAGCGGACGATTCCACACGTTTGTGCTTCACTTTACTGCGACACGACCCGGAGAAGAAAATGGTCACGGTCGGACGGCTTTCGTTTTCGAAAATAAAACGTTAATCAACAGGGGAATGATCCCTCCTTTAGCTATACACTAGGTAGGTCAAGGGCGCATGCATAGCCGAGCTGGGACGGGTTGGAGCTCGGCGGACGACGGCGACGCTCGTGCTGAAGATCGACGGCAGCGCTAGTGCTGCAGATCCCTGGCCTCCCCTGACGCCCTATCACCTCCACGCCGCCGCCCTCAACGCCGCGCCCGCCCCTTGCCGGAGTCGGGGCGCCCCTGCCCAAGCCGGAGCTCACCGCAGCCCGTCCCGTGGATAGACAAGAAGGAGTCTGAAGGGAGAAGAAACTGACAGTGGGCCCCACGATAACTTACAAAAAACCCCAAAATTTTGCAACCCTTCATAGATGGCCTCCGTTGACCGTTTTTGATTGCCACATCAGCCTGACAGTGGGGCCTAGATGTCAGTTCCGTCATTAGACCAGCTTTAGACAAGGATCGGTGCTTTTTGTTACTTCTTAGCGCTAGAGTGGTGGTTTTTTGAAACATTTTCGTATAGTGGTGGTTTTTTGAAACATTTTCGTATAGTGGTGGTTCGCGCCATTGAGCCGCCGCTGCAGAACATCCTTGCAGGAGACATAGGAATTTCCTATTAGGAAAGTTCGGGCGGAGATCACTGGCGTAGCTGGCGAAATCAGGAGCTTGGGCACATCGATTTGATGGCTGCTAGCATGGCCCTTCAGACATGCTCCATTGGATCCGATGGTTGGGCATCAAGACATATTGGTTTGCTTGGAGAAGAACCGATCACCCTCGACGAAACCCTAGTGCCGACGTCTTTCGGCTCTCCCTCCCTATTTCGATGGGATTCCATCTAGTTTGGAGATTGGAGATTGTAGAGAAGGGGTCGTTCGTTTCCTGGTTATATGAGGAGGCAGGTGCGGCGTGTGTGTGAAGGATTCGTTTTGTGGGCAACGGAGACTTGGGGAAGCATCCTGGCGGCTGCGGCTGATATTTTCCTCTGGTTCTCGTAGGCGTGCTTTTGTCGGGTCTCTTGTCCAGCACGGTTTGATACCGGAGATGTAGTACTATACGTTTGGGAAGAGAAGAAGTTTTATTTGAGCCGGGTTGCTTGCAAGCGATGTTCAGGACCGTAGCTACCTCTCGTTAGTATAGTTGGACCGTAGGAAGGCCATCGTACGGGTCTATTATCATTATCACCACAATTTAGATGTTGTGCCCAAATAGAAACAGGCCGAAGTGTGACACCAGGCAGCCACCTATTGCAATTTAATAGTAAAGATTATTAGGTAGAAATGAGACTCTTCCGACGAATGGACCCTATTAGGATGATAACCAGATTAAAGTTCGTCCCTCCCGCAAAATTACCGCATGATGGGAATTCGAACCCGGGTGGACTGGCTGCGTACTCGCCTTGCCTTGCCACTGAGCCAGAACTCAGTTCTGCGAGTTTATCCCCGTGCATGAGATTGCCCTGTCTTATCCCTCAGCGCCCTCTCTGCCTGTCCGTGAACCAGATGAGCGCGGGCCGGCCATCCGCCCGGCCGGCGGCCGGCCACCGGCTACAAGAACTGGGAGAGCCAGACCCGAAGCGGCGACCGGCCGGTGTCACCATCCACCATGAGCAGCTAGCTAGCCGTGACCCCAACCAGCCCCCTAATCAGCCGGCACGCACGGCGCGCCTTGCCCAGGCGGCCGAGCAATGATTTTCCTAGCGTCGTGATGTTCACTCAACGCCACAGCGCTCACCTGACGACGAGAAGAGTCGTCGGCAGCGCGATCATGGCGCTGCTTCCGCGCGCGAGCGCGCCCGACGTTTCGTGCGATCGCTGTGCGATCCTGACGAGACAGCAATTGGTGGCCAAAGTAATTTAAAAAGAGCGGCGCGATCGAATCGGGAAGCTTATCCGCACGCTACCCATAATAACTCTGTGAAAATTCATCTGAACACGAGTCGGATACATTGAGGTCATAGATCGTGCTTAAACTAATGTTCCGAGGCTTACTATAGACGGAAGGAATTAGATATTCAAGGATGTCTCGATAGACAGGCTCTCTAGAAGCTTTGTGATCAAGCTGTGGAAACAGACAAGCGCACTAGCAGATTGCTCATCACTAGTATTTCACGAGGTGAAGGAGGCAGGGGGGTCTTTTTTACTAGCTTTGATGTGATTCGTGTTAGCTGATTAGCTAATCAAGCTGCAATTTATGTGATCGTGGAGCTAGATGTACCATAAGGTGTGTTTGGGTAAACTTTACACCTCCCTTCCTGGCTAGTGTTCTGTTAAAGGACTGTAACCCTGATAACTAAGGAAATAAAGCTACTTCCTCCAATTCATATTAATTAACTTCAATTTGGATGTATATAGAACTAAAATGTGTCTAGATACATCCAATTAGAATCAATTAATATGAACCGGAGGGAGTACATCGAAATTTGTCACTGCATCCCTCAAGAAATCTGTACACATCCCCATACAAGTATACACATTACACTTGTTGGAATATAAACTATTTTACTGCCTTGTTCACAGACGTTGTCGATAATACATGCGCATTAGATAAACAAGCAACCCAAAACGAGTGACGCCAGTTGTTTTGCCACTGAACTATGCTCACAAGTTTGGTTGGCGACTTCAAGCTATTACATGTCAGAGCCTTAAGCGAGGGAGGGTCCGACGTTCGCCGGAGCATGAAGGGTGTTTGCCTAAATCAGACTGCTTATGGCATGTCTAGTAGGCCGACCTAAACAAACACAGGCTATCTGCTTCGGTCTATGTAGTTAGGAGGATAGAAAAAACCAACCCTAGCGGTAGCTGCCATGCGGACCGATCTATTTCTGACCTAAATTTGGGTTAGGAATGCGTCGGGATAGACGCACTGCGGAACACTCGTGTGTCCTCCGCATAACTCCGAGCGCACCTGGCAGCAACCGAATCCTCGCTTATAATGGTAGGTCGAGGTCTGCTCCACCATCAATGTTGGACGCTCACCTCCGGTGCCAGCTTTGACGGTGGCCATATGCCCGTCCTTTTTAAGCCAAGAAGCCGCATGATCCAGTCCCCACAAGCATCACAATTGGCACTTCCATCACACCTTGCTCCCTAGACCACTAGCCACTGGCAGTAAAAATATTCTCTCCAACCATTGGCATGCACGTACTTTGGTTGGACTGGCATGAGGCCATCGAGTTCGCTAAATAAGACATACTTGTGCCGCCGAAATAACCGGTGCCGATGGGCAGGGCCATCAGCTTGGGTGGGGCGCATGTGTGCCGCCAGAACCCAGCGGCAAAGACGTTGGGTACGAGATCTTCCTCCGCAGGCGGAAGCACGCATTGTGCTTAGATGCACGGTACGACGCGTAAAATGACTAATGGCCAACAATGTCTCGCGAGGAGCAAGGGGTAGAGCTAAACCGCTTCACCGACAAGCATTCACCGCCAAAGAAGAACAAACCCGAGCGGATGTGGCCCTGGTCGGTGCCCGTCCGCTCCATTGCGGATGTAATCAAGGCCGCGCACCACGATGCCTTCATGCGGTCAGCTACGGAGGCCGACATCCTCAACATTGGTTGTGACAGGGAAGAATAAGGGTTGGCTAGAAATTCATCGGAAGACTAGCATGTATATAAAGTGCACCTCCCGGAAAACCAAAACTGATCATGGGTGCATATGCACCTGGTATGTATAAAACATATTTCAAAAAGTAAAAAAGTTTAGGAAAAAAATTTAGCATGTAGAGGGACATGTTCTATGTGTACACATAAAGTTTCACGTAAAACCAACAATTTTTGTACCATGTGTAAAAAAGACAAATAATGCCTCAAGAAATAGACTATTTTAACACCAAAAATTTGTCTTTTTAGTACAGGGCACAAAACATATCGGTTTTTGCTGAAACAACTTTGTGAACATGTAACATGTCAAGGTATACACGTGGCATTTTTGTTTTTATTTTTTTAACATTTGGAAATATGTTTAATATGCATTTCAAATAAAGGGTGCATATGCACCCGGGTGCAGAAACACCCTGTCCGTGCACCTCCGATCTATATTAAGTGTCAAATTGAACTAAAGCTCTAATACTTATACTTATTATGGATAAACCGGAGAAAATAATAGATATCAATATATTTCATAATGTAATCTATTTTGGCAAACTAAACGGAGGTAGTAATAGATTATGGCAGAATTCTTTTAGACAATTCAATGCGTGGTTAAGAATTTGTTCACGGTCAGGTTTTGGCTTCTTCGCAACAATGTGATTTAGCTTACCGAACGTCAGGTTCACTATCAACACATCGCTCACCTGATGAAAACTCACAAGAGTCCTCGCGACCGCGTGCGGACCGCAGTTATATGCACGTCTGTCAACGCGTTACTTCCGCGAGCGCACCAGCCGTTTCGTGCGATCACGAGACAGGAACCGATGGCGAAAGTAATTTGAACGCCCATCCGCACGCGCGCACACCAACTCCTTGGAAAATCCTTTACAGCGGCTTATGGACATTTAGATTTTAGAAAGCTGAACAAGCATTGCTACATCTGTGTGCTGTTTTAAATATGAAAAATTTGAGAACCGATTACCACACTTTAGAATTCTCTTGGTGGAGAATGAACTCTTCATTTGCCTCGTTCAAAGAGTATCGGTGTTTACATCTAGATGGTCAAACAACGCAAAGATGTCCGACAAGCTAAGTGGTAACTAGATGGACAAGCAAAACTAAGATAAACTCACAAAAGATGGAATAAAGTTCTCCTCGTCTATTCTTTGTTGTGATGCTGCGTCTAGTGTTGCTGGAGAACGTGTGGCGTTTTGTCTCTAGGAGAATCTCACTGAATTTTGATTTGTGTTTCTTCTGATCCACGCTTTTCTTTATCGGCGATGGTTTCTGCTCCCGTGAATCGGTTCTTTGTAGTTTTAGCACGACGATTTCTCGTCTGTATACTACAACAAGCTTTACTACGATAAACTTTACCCAGTTCCAGTGAGGGAGGGTGAGAGGACGGTGCACCTTCGGCTCGTTTTAGTGTTTGTAGTGATCGCTAGGTGGTTTAAAGACCTTTTTGTACTTTTTTGAACTTTTAGGTTTCTTTGTACTGTTGTTGTGGATTATGAATAGATGGAGAACCTTTCGCAAAAAAATTGCAAAAGATTACCACAATACAGTGTGACAAAAAGACCACTCAATTTTGAACTTCTCTAAATAACCACAAGTTTTGGACTACACTGTGGCAAAAAAATGTATATCTTTAATCAGCCAGACTAACCATTATTCTGATATGTATGACCCACTCGCAGGCGTGACTTGACACGAAATTGATACCACTAATTAACGTTCGTTAAATCTTTTTCTCTTTGTTCTTTTTTCTGGCACAAAGGCTCAGCCTGCGCTGAGCATCAACGCTGCTCGAGCTTGCAGCGGTCACAAAGCAGGCTCACGTCAAGGCCGTGGAGGTCATCTAGGTGGCTCTGCTTGCGAACACGTGACCGGTTGTGTTGCAGCCACCGATGGTGGATTGAAGAGGATTGAGAGAGAGGAGAAAGGATGAAGATGAATATGACATGTGGGTCCCATGTCTGCTTGTGGGCCCTGGCCTATTTTAATGTCTCATCTCGCAATTGTGAAGATCACGGCACCAGTTATTGTGGGTCCCACCGGTTAGAAACTGTGTTAGCATGCGTGTACCGATAGATTAGTGCTTTTTGTCAAAGTGCTATCCAAAACTGGTTATTTGCTAAAAATTTAAAACCCGGTGATTTTTATCACAATGTGGTGAATTGTGGTGGCCTTTTGCAATTTCTCCAAAAAGAAAGATAGAACCGCACCATTATGAAAATTCTGAAGATGTTAGTTTGTACCCTTCTTGCTTAACAAAAAGGTAGTATGTAACCATGTGCCACAGACTTAATTACAAGTCATCCAGTCGCCATAAAATCCACACGGTGATCAAAAAGCAGGTGACGCAGTACATACCAGCACGAAAAAGGGCCAACATCCGGGTAAACTACACATTCTCTCTACACTTTCGTTCTCTGACATCACTTCTACTATTAGTGCTACCATTTTCAAGGACATTTCAAACCGAGATAGAGATTGGCTTTCTTCCTCACCATCCTCGCGAGTCATCTCCTCTCGCGCGCCATATATACCTCCACGCCTCCCCCTCCAGCTTCCCATCTTCATGCCAAGCGCTAGTCCCTCATCCCATCTCTCTGCTGATCTCTGCCAGCGCGCACCTTAATGGGGGAGCACGCGTACGACCACATCAGCAGCATGAGCCCGTCGACGCCGCCGGCGCAGCACAGGGGCTCCACGCGACACGAGAGGACCGTACCATCCAGGAACACTACACGGCCAGCGATAAGAATCATCCACATCATCCCGCCGGAGATCATCGAGACCGACGCCGCCAACTTCCGGGACCTCGTGCAGCGGCTCACCGGGAGGCAGCACCAGCAGCTGGCGTACGAAGAGGCCAGCACAGCCGTGACGGTGGCCGCGGCTCCTACGCGGCCTTCGCCCGTCGAGGAGAAGCCGCAGAAGAAGAGGTTGGCGCCGGCGGCGACGGCACTTGCCGACGATTGTGTGCTGCCGCAGGAGAACACAGGAAGGAAGAAGATCAAGTGCGAGGTGGTGAAGGTGGAGGAAGGAGGGTTCGGCTTCGGTGGCGTTGCAGGTGCCGGTGACCTTGACTTCGGCGAGCTGTGGATGGACCTCAACCCTGAAGGTTTCTTGAGCTTCTTGGAGGAAGACGTCTTCCAGTGGACGATGGCCCCTGAATTTTCGCAGCCTCCTCTGGGGTCGTCCAGCAAGGATTTGATTGGTGAGATGTGTGCATCCTATCTGGCTTAATTATAGTTGGGGCTGTTCTCCGATCTGTTGTTTGGTTGTTGTTGTGAGGATTTTTGCACAACAGTTGAGAAAATGGGTTCTTTTTTCTTTTTCTTTTGATGGACGGAGTTACACTGGGGGCGGCAAATAGTGACCATGTAGTAAGGTATACTGGTGGGATGATCATGCAATCAATGGTCATTTGGGTGCTTACATTTTGATTGGTCTCTGTAATGTAAATAATTGTTTTTAATCTCCTCTACCTCCTGGAAGTGATGGATGTGTGCACAATTCTGGCTTTTAATAACCTTCTTTCGAAAACAAATACCTCTTGGAACTGACATGCAGAGAAAATAAGAACAATGCTATTGTGAACTGAATCAAGATCAGTGAACATCTGCTTCCACACTGTTCGGGCTTGGTTACCATTCTACCCTTTATTTTTGGAATGAAACAGAAAAATCACCATGTCGATGACACCTGTGTAAAGTTTTTCCCTCGTGCGTACACAGAAAGCTCCAGGATTCCATTATTTTGTTTATGCCCTGTCCTTTTAGTATCAAGACCTCCCAAACGGTGCTATGACTAGGTAGTGTTTTATTTAGTGCTTACTAATTTCAAAATGTTAACGTATTAATCCCTTGATATTTGCCCAACATTTGTAGTTCCCGAGTGTTTTTAGGGTTTTGCTAGATATTTCTTTTTACAAAGTGTTTTCGATATTTGCCGAGTATTTGTAGTGTTGCTGAGTGTCGTTTTGGACTTTTGCCGAGTATTTGTAGTTGCCGAGTGTCGTTTTGGAATTTTGCCGAGTATTTGTAGTTACCAAGTTTATTTTTATTACTTTTGCCAAGTATAAATTGTTTGCAGAGTGCTTCTAGTCCGATGCTCGGTAAACTGGGCTATTTTCCAAGTTTCAGTGCTATTTTTAGTCCGACCCTCGGCAAACTATTTTCTGGGTCCTTTCCCGGTAGTGAATGTTTTGCATTTGCTGTCTCCGGTACGCTTCCCGTTCATGGTACCGTGTGGCTAGAAGGCGTGACCTTTCTGGCTGGATGCTGGTATAGAATTGGAAATCGCGTTATAGATTTGGTACATTGAGAGACCAGTATTAGAACAGATCACATGAGTAATGCTAAGAATATTACGATAAGCTGGTGGGCTTATAATACTCTCGACGTGTAATTTGGATCGGTGGGAGTAGTAAACAAGATTATAGCATTTCCTTTTCCGGATGTCGACTCCTGTGAAGTTAACAAAACGGCAACTTGTTCGGAAACATTGTGGATATATACAAACTCTATCAGTCGATTATTAGATTGATGCACTAGCTAAATTTTCCAAAAGTCCGAACTATTGGAAAGGGCTAGGCTATATATTTTAACACTCCCCCTCACGTCTAGGCTGGACAAACGGGAAGACACTAGACGTGGGTAATCGGGGGCTGCAACTATTCATAGTAGATTAAATAGTGCGTTTGCCGGGGTTTGAACTTGAGACCTCCTGGCTCTGATACCATATTAGATTGATGCACTAGCCAAGTTTTCCAAAAGTCCGAACTATTGGAAATGGCTAGGTTATATATTTTAACATCGATTGCCCAAAGTTTATACACGCAGAACGGTATCTGGAGTTGTCCCTTGGATCAATCCATCGTGCCACGAAGATCATGCAATGATCCAGGTTTTGGTGTTGAGAGCATCTCCAATAGATGATGTAGGATATATAATAATCAACGTTACGCTTTTATATCACATGAGCCAACAAACCAGTTCCATGTTTTTCTATAAAGGGAATATATTAATATCAAAAGATACCAATTACACCCAGCCTCTGCAACAACGCATCATCCTAATGGCACTACGGATGCACACAACCAAAAAATACAAAAGAAAACTAAGAAACAAAAGCCCCGCTACAGTATTTCGAGCCTAACAACAGCAATACATCCACCACCGAGACAACACCTAAAATACAGACTCTCCAAAAACGACGCCATCAAGAAGGGAACAATGCTCTAACACCGCCGTCGCCCGATCAAAGATCTTAGGTTTTCAGCCTGAAGATAGTCACCGCTCTCAAAACAGTGCCTCCAACAAGGTCATTGCCAGACACAACCAATTAAGGCCAGACCTTAGGTTTTCACCCTGAAAGGTAGGACTCTGAACTTCACATGTGTTGTCGCCCCCACTTTCATACCACTGCTGTGAAGCCCGGAACACCAAGCAAGTCCCTCAACAACACGGAGACTTGAACCTCCCTTAGCTATTCCTCCCATCCGGCCTTCATGAAATTATCTTCTTCCGACTTTCATCATGGATCCATAGTCACTTGATGTCAACACAGAAAAAGAGCTTCGCATCGCTCCCTCCAGAACCATACGGTCGGAATAAAAGCATGGGTGCGTGCGACCGAATACCACCCGATCCAGCAGACTATAGGCAAAAGATGCGCTGATGCATTCGCCGGCAGAGCCTTCCGGAACTCATCACTCCGGTTAGATGAAAAGGATCAGCATCCGGTAGGTCTTCATCTTCGTAGAAGAAAAAACCCTAGGACCACCATCTTCAAACCCGAAGCAGACGAACAGCCCCCCACGCCGCCATCCGCTGACCAACAATGACGAAAGAGAATTCGGTGGACGGCGGAAGCCGCAACCACACCATCCTCGCCCCGCACATCGCCGCCCCGTTCCTCGCGCCGCCAGTAGAAGCCAACGATGGATCTCGGCGGGCACAAGATCCAACAGCCGCCGCCACCACCATCCATCGCCGAAGGCCGTGGTGGAGGAGCCGCCGTCGCACATCCAGGGACGCCGCCCTAGACGCGGAGCACGCCGAAGCTGGAGGTCACCGCCCCAGCCGCCATCGCCGGTCGCCGCCTCCAACAACCCCTCGGGCACTTTGGCGCCCGGGCCCGCCGCCACCGTGGCCAGCGCCGACGGCAGCGGCAGAGGGAGAGAAACGGAGGGAGGGGGCGGCGGAAGGAGGGAGATCGGCCCCCCGGCGGCGCCCTGGGGAGCACCACGGGAGGGGTTTTCACGGGAGGGCACGGAACGCTCACAAACCAGTTCCATGTAGATACAAAAAAAAGTGCCAATTTTTTTACACTGCGATACAAAAAAATTATAACATGTGATACAAATACAGATATACATCAGGTGAGCGGTTATGTATCCAGGCGATGCACGCCACGATGGGGCGGACGATTCCAACCGTATGTTTACCCGTAGCTTTCATTTTAATTTGCTAATTGCGACACGACTTGGGGAAGAAATGGTCACGGCCGGATTGACCGCCACCACCAGAGTCCAGAGGGTGCCGTAGTTTTTAGGGAAAATTGGTAAGTACTACGCGGCCACGCGAGCCGTCTCTCCGGTCTGGATTCTGGGGGGCAAGTAGTCCAGAGACCGCCGACGGCCGGCCCCGTCACATCGACCGATCGCCGGCCAGCCGGCCGGCCAGCCGGCCGGCCAGGTGCTCGCTCGATGCGGCCGGCCGGCAGCGCGCCCTTTGCTGGCGCGTATGTACGGCTACGGCGTCTGGCTCACACACCATCGCGACAACGGCAGGAAGAGAGAGATAATAGTCCACTCGCTCACCTGACGAGAAGAGTCGCCGCGGGTGGGTGCGTGCGTTCCCTTTTTTTCTTTTACACTACGTGCGTGCGTTTCCTGTGCGATGGTTGAGGGATGCCGATGATTGATGCACTAGATTTAGATGTGCGCCTTGGCGCACGATCCCGTAAAACTCATGCTGATATTCATTGTGTATAACACTTCTGATAATAGTAGCGGCCAATATGATAATACATTCCTAAGGTTTTACTAAATAAAATCTGCATAACTCCTAAATCTCATACTCTTAGTTACTAAAAGCATTGAAGTTTATTCTACTCTTAGTTATTGAAAGCAATAAATTGTATTCTGATGTAAGCTGAAACAAACATTTTTGGATTTCCTGAACAGAAACAACGAAGTTACAGAAGGGAATGATGGAGCACGCCAAAGACCATCACAGCACACCCCAACCCTCTTCTCTTGCTTGATAGGGTCAAGACAGGAAATATAGCATGGGGTGGCGGGGGGAATTAAACCACATGCTCCACCACTTGTGCAGCCCCGTCAATTACTTTTTGTTTCGGTCTTGTGAAACTCTAGAGTTGCCTGAATAGTTCTAACACTGCATACCTAGAACACAGGACACCTTCTAAATTATTCTAAATTACATTTAAGATATTATATTCATAGATATGTGAACTTTCTTAACCACAGTAGAAAGCCCTATATAGCAGCACATGTAGGTTCTTCCTATGGCTCCAATCACATTCCAGCCTCCGGTAGCCTAGCATCTTGTTAACCTTCGAGTTGTTTTGAGCAAATCAAGTTACCATAGAACTATGACTCTTATTAAATTCGATGCTCCAATGTCAGCAATCGAAACCATGCAACATAGCATTAATAGAAACGAAAGTTACCAAGGACTTCTCTAATTCTCTGTAGTAGCTTATCACATGAGAATCATGTGAAGCAATCTCGTAGTTAACTTTTCAAAAGCGACAACATGTGACATAAGTTCCATAGTTCCATTCCATACCATTGACCAAGCAACACCAAGTGATTAAACCCCGATGGTTTCAGCAGTGGCCACTCAATCAAAGATACCTTAAGACCACCATAAAAATTGGTGGGGCCTTATAAGCAGCAGAAACAAAAAGCAAGCAGCAGTGTGCGGATCAAATTTACACGTCGAAGAGCTCGCAATGTACAAGCTGGACCTACTACAAGCAGTGAAACCTAGAACTGCGTAAGTTGTTATCACCTAACCCCGCACGTCGGGACGGTAGGGGGAGCACTTGGGGTTGGGAATGGCCCCGCAGAGTGCACGCTTGTTTCCTATCAGCTTGTGGCGAATTTTGTAGTTAAGGCCGCCACCCACGTGAACAACATCTCCATCACTTCCACCGCCTTCTAGCAGTGGTTCAAGCCTCTCAACGACATTGCTCATGAAGGGTCTAGCTTTGGGGTTCTGTCTTAGGCAACAATATCCAAGGCTGCAGGCCTTGTGAGCAGCTCTAACTGAATACTTCCCCTCCAGTTTTGGGTCGATGATTCGGAAAAGCCGTCTCTTGCAGCTCAACTTGGGGGGCGAACCCAGTCGACCAGGCTATGATCCCTGCTGGGCCAGGACTTGTCAATGGATTTTCGCCTCAAGAAGGACCACACCAAAGCTGTAGACATCACTTCTAACGGTCAAGTGACCCGTCAACAAGGTATATTCATGAGGAGAATGCATGACTAAACACAAGCATGGTACCTGGCAGAATCCAACGGCAGAGAGGGGCCTGGAGCTAGTTGGCATTGCTAGAGGATGACATGTCCCGCCATGTTGCCGCTAGAGAAGACGACAACATCGAAGCAGAGCAGAGTCCGTCAAAGTGGGGCGGAGGAACCTATCGGAGTGGAAGCAGAGCCTGAAGAAAATCAAATGAATCAGGTACTATGCTAAAATATTTTTCTGTGATAATTTAAAGTAGGAGAAGCGAGGATTAGGATAGAAGCATGAGTCTGGAGAACAGTAATTCTACATAAATGTGTAAGTTCGTAACCAGTATATCATCTCCTAGAAGCGTAACAAAAAGTCAAATTGGTAGATATGTTGCAAGTTTTTCTCAAGATAGAAATAACACCTTCAATATGCATTGCCCAAATCCTACATAGTTCTAGAAAGTTGTCTTACATTCACTAAATACTCTGGAATGAAGTAAAAGGTTACATATGACATAATTTGACGAAGCCAACCCCGTAGGTAGGTATCAGCACTTGATAACAAAAATGTAAGACAGCTTGTCTTGCGCTTAATGAGGTAACACCACTTCGGTGAAGCTAGAAATGTCTCGACACCCGGCTAGAAGGCAAAATAGTCTGAATAAAACAACATGATTTACCAAAGAGCTGATAGTAGTACAACCCGAAAGTTAAATACATAAAGTGATGCCTTAGGTACAGTAGAACACACCGTCGTATAAATTCCCTCGTTGCCTCCACTCCATATTCATGGTGATAAAGAGCAAAAAACATCTCTGGTTATGAATTTCATCTAGCTGCAAAAATAAAAATAAAACACTTCGTAATTCCAAAGGGAAATTAAGAAAAGGAGCAAGCTAATAAAAGCAAAGCTAACTTAATCGAAGTTATATGGATTCTAAAGTAGGATAACTGATCTCCCCATGCCACTTTACGGAGATATTCAGATCATAGCGATCCAACATCACAAGAACCCTGCATTTTTCTTAGCTTTAGTCTTAGTCTTTTGAGGAAAATGTCACTCCTAGTCCTAGCTGTAACCTCATTGTAAATCTTCCAAGAAAAGAAAGCAAAAATGTTGGCTGAACGAAAAAAATACCTCATTGAAAAGACGAAGATACACACAAAGTGGTACTTAGACATGCCACCGACTATCGTTTTGGTCCAAACAAAGAAGACCCCGTGTAGATCCGTTGACGAAACAAAAAGGCGCTGCATAGATTCCTGAAGTTGCATATTGTCCGAACCATATGTCTACGAATTTCAAAAGATAATTAATATTTAGGATCATTAGTTAAGGCTCTTTGGTTTGTACGTGTCGGTCTAGTGGATTGCTCTTATTAATCTAAAAGCCACCGTTAATTGCAGCTCCATGTGATCAACAAATTTGGAAAGCATAGGAGATGTTTAACTGGTACAAATATATATAGAGCAACCGAGTCTCCTGCAAGAAGGAATGCCAAATCTCTCAAAGTGAATACAAATATTAAAGTATTTTTCACCGTAACAAAGACATAAGCATAACCATCGGCTTGCCGCATCAAATATGAACTCGAACCTGCTTATACCCCTAAAAGTTAATTAATCGTATATGTACTACTTTGTTCTTGTTACAAAGAAAGAGATAGGATGGTCAAATTTAGGATCAAACGTGGAATATGCTATTTATCTGGATATTAAGCCCATAAGCCATGAAGTGGAACACATAGCCGAAATCCTCTCGCATGTATTGTATGATTCTAACCAATACAGACCAAAATCTACTTAGTTTTGTATCATTGAACAGAGTTGTAATTCAAATAAGGTTAACTTAAAAAATACATTGGCAAACCTGAATGTTGCCTATGTTAAAATTTGGTTCTCTAAACAAATGATTTACATGAGCATACCGAAATTTATACTTACGCATGCGGAAGTAACACATCCAAAGCATTCAAAAAATATGCACTAATAAAGAACAAATTAATTGTCGCACTTTCCGGGGAAAAAATCATTGTTGGTAAAAAGGAACCGACTAAAATATAGTTTCTCTTAATATCACGTGATTCGGAAGCTAAAACTCGAAATATGTGTAAGTGCATATGCCAAGCAGAAGCGACATGCCGAAAGCATACCACAACCTCGAAGTGCTACTTTTTATACTATAATCACATAAGAAAACTAAGAACAAATCAGCTCTTAGACAAGATATTGACAATCCCAACATGTTTTATAGCTCGCACTCCATCATTAGGTATTTAGGTTGTT
>NC_061508.1:293559221-293571736 GCF_022539505.1 Lolium rigidum
GCACGTGCAACGCACGTCTATACAATCAGGCATACAAACACGTCTACTCATGTGTCTTAAGAATCATCAAGTCTTGTCCTGAGTAAGAATGATGTGTACGCAATCTCTCATGTGAGTCCTCCCACAACGCAAACATGACCGTCAATCCTCCCATCTACGCGAGCAAGGAATTTTACACTTAGCGACCACCAAACCTCAGTCCCTCTCCCGCTCCTTCCAGGTCTCCTACCAGAACCCACATTTATGATTTATGATGTAGATACATGCGCCAACACTAAAGGCGAGGGTTCTAACACACTAATTCCCTGCACACTACAAACCCACGTGCTGCTTCTCCCAGGTGGCGACGACCTACCTCAGTCCCCTCTTCCTACGCCAATCACCTGCTACTCCCTTGCCCAACCACCAATTGAGACGTCACTTCTCGCCTAGCGTGCCTCTCCACTCGAAGGAACCATTTGTCGCACCACCTGTCAGAAGCCAACGCTGCCCGTGGTTGCCAATAGCAATTGTGCAACATGTATTTATGAGTCAAATCACTAAACGTTGCCACATTGTAACATTTTATTCACCTTGTACTTACTTTCTTTGTTTAGTGAAGAAGGTTGCTCTAACATGACATTTCAATTTACAATCACTACAATTAGTAAATAATAGGAACAAACAATTCTACATAATACACGTCAAAGGATTAACCATAAATGAGTACAAAATCCATATCTCTCTCCCACCAAAATGGAGAAATGGTGGACATAATATGACCAGAAGCAACAAGTAACACTGACAGGTTCACTTCAAGTTTCATTTGACTAATAAAACTTCAATTTCGAAGGATAAGTTTATTAGACTCAAGCATCCACATCTCCAAAAATAGTCGACCTAAGATAAAATAATAAGGGCTCGAACAAAACCGTAAAGACCCGAGAAGGAAATACCAGTCAATTAAAAGAATTGTGCACTAATTTGAGTACAATCTATTGAGAATATATAAGCTCCACCATTTTTACCATCTCCATTGAGTTAACCAGGAGGTCTCAATTAGTTTATAAATATCAGATATTTACTAATATTTTACATAATACCTTGTTTGGGTGTCTCGGGTAAATTTTGTCTTATCATGTGCCTGCAAGAGATAAGATTCATGGTAAAAAAAATAGATGCAATCGTAGGCATAGAAAAATAATTAAGTCCGCGAACTAAATGTTGGAAGTAAAGAATACAAACTAACAACAGTTAATCGTGCGAAAGATGATATCAGCAAGCACTTTTAAGACCCAATGGCGTAGATAAAATTAGGTGGGGTACTTGGTATTCAATACATATATAGTGCTCTCAAAGTTTAAGCCGAAATGGCTATATGAAACAGAAAAATAAGGCATATTGTTATATACGCCTCAAACCTGAATTTATGCATGGAATTGAACGATAAAACTGAACTATGCTATAAACCTGAAACCTGAATCATTATATACATAAATCCAACATCAATTTATGCACACGTAGTATTTGAGTTGAAAAGATGTGTGAAAGAAAAGAACTGGATCAAAATACGCATGGCTTACCCCTGCATATCGTTAACAGCAACATATCCATGCTCTACTCACCTCCGCCTCACTCTATCTCTTTTCTCTTGTGTATGTGCCTGTCGCCGCCTCTTCACTTTGCTCCCCTCAGCTCTTCTACTATCCACTACCATGCCCCTGCCATCTGTCCTCACCAGTCTCTGTCCTCTCACTACCAAAGTAGAAAGGAACACAAAGGATGTGTGTATTTAAATGAAATCAGTTGGTGAGATTGTTAGTCTATGGATTTAGTAGTAATCAAGCGGATTCACCAAATAAGAGAAATATACACATAGTGAGTACTATTTGTCTGACGGTGTTCTTCCACGAATAACACCCAAATTTGCTATGCTGGCTTCATGCCTAGAAAGCTGGTCGAAGATGGAGCAAAAGAAGTGATTTAATATGTTAGTCAAAGTGGAAATGTACTGGTAAAATATAGCTTACAAACCTCTCCAAGCGACTAATAGTTGATGTTAGGTTAACTTTTCTTTTTTTGGTAGTGCACATGGAAAAGGAACTGAAAATAAAACATATGAGATAATTACCTACAAGATGCAGGTGTAATCCAACCTGATCCTTGTGATTAGCACAATTCCCTGAAAATGTGAAATTTCATAGGATCAGGCATAATATCACTCAGTGAGGCTTAAATATGTAGTTGGATCACACACACACATGTGCAACATAATGCCTCAGCGTGGAGCATAAAAGGAGAATTGGCGAGCCTCACGAATGGGCATTACTAAATGAACATCTCCGGATATCAGCTGCATAAAGCCTTTATCTACTGAACCAGTGACAGTTCTGCAATACTTGCCCTATTAGGTAACCACTGACATCATATTACCCATAGCATCCACTTGTATAATCCAACTTTGTCGTTTACAAATAAAAATCATCAGAATAGTACCAAAGATAGCATCGCAGATTGCACAATCTAATACAACTATGTTTGCCATCTCCGATTCAGAGGCACTGGTGTGTCCTTCAATACTCCATGGTTCAGGTGTGATTTGTAGGACCACAGAAGCCGCATCAGGCACATGTCCTCGCTCGCCCTGTTGAAAACCTAGCGCACTGCCTGAGACATAAATTAGTGAAAGCACTATATGGAAAGCACTCTCCTTTGTAAGGTCTGGGAAGAGGTCCTCACAGCCACCTGTCGCTGAGGCACGAAGAAGAGCACAAGCCAACCCACGAAGGCGTCGAGGCAGCATTAGGAACTGCGGAAGCAAATCAGGTTGAAACCGAGGTAAACCACTCATTCTTTGGAAGGCCTCGTCGATGCACTGCCTCTGCCAGCCAGGTGGTTGGGAAGGCCTCGCCGGGGCACTGCGCCTCTGCCAGCCAGGTGTTTGCGAAAATGCGTCATACATGGGCGGATCGGGCGTTGGATATACCTGGTGCTGTCGGAGAGGAGATCGTGGATGACGTAAGAGGGGAGGTGGAAAGGAAATCAGATGGCATCGTCGGCCTAGCAGCGGAGAGAGGCTCGTGGATGGCAGCGGCATCGGCGTGGAGCCGACGGCGCAGCGAACGCGAGCAGGCGGTTGCGGGCATGGAGATTGCAGCGTAGGACCGTGAGGGCAAGCGAGTGTGCTAGTGGCGCCGATTGTGCAGCGGCCGCGGGGACGTAGGTATGCCGGTGCGGGCTGCGGGAATGTAGGAGGCCGCGTGCGAGATCGTGTTTCTTTCAGTTGATATCCTGGTGCGAACGGGGATCGTGTGCAGAGATGATGCCCACGGGCACGTAATTTTCGGTGAGGGGTGGGGAGATTAGACGAATCTGGGCTGTTAGATTTAGCTGGATAGACGGCTAAGATTTTATTTTCCAATGCAACTTCGTGCCTTTATAAGTAGTAGAGATGCTACTTTGGTAGCCATTGTGTTTGTATCCCATTCGATTTTTTAATAAAAAATGATCACGGCTAGAGCTGGCAGGAAACTACTTAATTATAGGTAGCATTGTATCAATGGCATGTCTCATGCCATGGGTAAGGGGCACTTCTTTTTAGCTTCTAGATGGGCTTCTGGGTTCTGTACAGCTCAAGCTCAAAAGAAGTCTGCTTATTTCCACCGGGAAGCCAAGATCGTGTGCAATCCGAGAATCTACCTCCGAGCAGTTTCCCGAGCTTCTGGGTTGAAGTCCTGAACCGGCATATTGAATGACCCCCGCATTTCTGTTCTAATTACGTGAGACTGCCACTCATGGTGAAAGGAAACGAACGAAGCAATTATCATCCCGTATCGACCGAACAAGACATGACCATGGAGAGATAAGGTTCCTCAACGGCGCCGCCGGCGCCGGCGCTGCTGCCCCGCCACTCCCCGCAGCTGACCCCGCCGCTCCCCCACAGCCGTCGCCGCTCCCCGCAACCGCCGCCGCTACTCCGCCGCCACCGCTGGCCGTGCTCGACGCCTCGTGCTGCGACCTAGGTTTCTTCCAGGTGGTCAACCACGTTGGGCCATGATGCTGGACGTGGCGCGGCGGTTCTTCGCGCTGCCGCAAGATTGGCGGGCGCAGCACATGTCGCCGGACATAAGGGCGGCGGTGCCCCGCGTCCCTGTCCTTATGATGCTGCAGCTTGGGCAGTGGATGGAGTGGGGAATAGCAGTTTGGGTAGTTCGCGATTTGGTTGATCGATTCAGTCCGGCCAGTTCACTTTAACCAGATGGTACACGGTACTGTATTTTACAACGTATTTTAAAGAAGAAATTAGTAATAGAGCTGTAAAGAAAGAAATATAAATTATATCGCTCCAGCCAGTTCACTTCCAACCAGAAAGAAAGAAATATGGACATTTCTGTGTTAAGTTTCTGTTTGTGCATGTCCAGGGGCATTACTGATATTTCATAACTCAACATATTAATAAGCCAAATTTCTAGAAGCTCAAAAGAATAGAAAAAATCAGTTTCTAGAGCTTCTTCCCACAACAGTTTCTACCCACCATTTTCCATAAGCCAGCTTATGTATAAGCAGAAGCCTAAAAGAAGTGGCCCTAAGACTAGTATCATACATATGATACTAGTTTATGATACAACACCTACAATGCATAGTATCATGAATCAGTATCATAGTTCCATTCTATTTAATATTTTATAGAATCTCAATGCAAATATGTGTACATGATGTGTTTGCCACTAAAATTTCTAGTTTTACGTGCTATGATACCGTATCTACCTATGATACTAATTTCACCTCTCTCATCATTAATTGATGTGCCACATAAAATTTGTTCCTACATGACATGCATGATACTACATATGATACCCCCATTGTGGCTAGTCTAATACTAGTGGTGTAGCAACAATTGGTACACCATGGATAATTTCATACCAGTGGTGTGTCGAAATAAGCTCTACCGTTTGTGGGACACACCAATCGATGTGGGTGGTTGGTGACCCACAAGTATAGGGGATCACAACAGTGTTCGAGGAAAGTAAAATCCAAATTTATTGATTCGACACAAGAGGAACTAAAGAATATTTATAAGCTTTAACAAGTGAGTTGCCAGTTCACCTGCACCTGAAAATAGACCTGCTCGCAACAGTTTATCAGTAGTAACAGTTTTAGGGCAGTGGGAGTAGTGAAGTAACAGCAGTAGCGAAATAAAAATAGGAGTAGCGACGATTGCAGTAGACAGCAGGATTAAAATACTGTAGGCACAGGGATGGATGAACGGGCGTTGCATGAATGAGAGAGTTCATGTAATAGCAAGACATAGGCATTGCAAATAATAATGACAAAAGCATCCTAGCATAATATATTCATAGGCGTCTGTTCCTATTTAGTCGTGCGTGCTCGCAATGAGAAACTTGCACGACATCTTTTGTCCTACCAGCCCGTTGCAGCGGGGCCTCTAGGAAAACTACTGGTAATTAAGGTACTCCTTTTAATAGAGTACCGGAGCAAAGCATTAACACTCCATGAACACAAGTGATCCTCACATCATAGCCATCACCTCCGGTTATCCCAATTTTTGGTCACTTTGGGGCATCGGGTTCCGGACAACAATGTGTGTATACAACTCACACATGAATCAATAACATGTTCAGATCAGAGATCATGAAACTCGGGCCCAAAGTGGCAAGCATTATGCCCATAACAATCTTATAGCAATTACATGACTAATCTCATCCAATCTCTACCATCCCCTACAGCCTACAGCGGGAGATAACTCACACATGGATGGGGGAATCATGGATGGTTGATGGAGAGGCGTCGGTGATGGCGATGGCGATGATCTCCTCCATATCCCCATCCCGGCAGGGTGCTAGAACGGAACTTCTGGTCTGTTTCTGGTGGCGGCAGAGCAGCGGAACTCTTTCTGGAAAAACGTCGAACCCCCCCCCCCTCCCCCAGGTTTTTAGGTCCAGGGACTTCTTATAGTGCGAAGGAGAGGTCGAAGTGGTGGCCAAGGCGGCCACACCACCCCTGGGCGCGGCCAAGCCTAGCCCGCACCTACGGCAGGTGTGGGCCCCTCATGACCCCCCCCCCCCCTCTGTCTCGTCTTCTGGCTCCGGGAGTCTTCAGGTGAAATATTGGTTTTTCTATATTTTCCGGGAATTTTCCCGAAAGTTTGATTTCTGCACAAAAACAAGAAACCAGAGAAATTCTGCTAAAAACAACGTTAGTCCGCATTAGTTGTATTGAAAACACACAAGATAGAGGGAAAACAACAGCAAAAGTATTCGGGAAAGTAGATACGTTTTGGACGTATCAACTCCCCCCCAAGCTTAGCTCATTGCTTGTCCTCAAGCAATTCAGTGACAACTGAGTGCGGTAAAAGAAACTTTCACGAACCTATTTGCTTCATATGATGTATATATTCTCACTACATTATCGAATGCTCAGGCAATTCATAATAAGAAGCATGCAACTAAGAATATTCAATAGTTATGCAAGCCATGAGAAGATACCAACACAATAATAATAAGCAACATGAAACATAAGTATCTGCAGGATTGCAATGTTCATAATATGACATGATAAAGTGGTATCTCGCTTGCCCTATTTGTGGAGCAAAACAGAAATCCCGGGGCACCTCTAAAGTTCAAGAGAAGACTAGAAATAAAAAAATCGAAAAAGAATCAAGCATCGTTAGACCACAATTAATTTTATTATGGTACAAACATATTAAACTAAGAATTACAGCTATGCTTTCAAGAAAATGCTCGAAGAATGGATGGTGACTCAACATAAAAGTATAAGATTGGCCCTGTGCAGAGGGAAGTAAGATTGCTCATGTGTTAGATCTTTTCATTTTCAATGCAATAGAAGTGTTGAAAATATATATTTTGAGAAATGCAACTCATGTCAACGGTAGTGATAAATAATATGGCTCATGCATAACACTTCCTATAAGTTGCTCACATCATGCGTAATATACTAATAGTGCTCACACCTTGTCCTAATTAGCTTGGATTTTCATCGCATACATATGTTTCAACCAAGTGTCACAAAAGGGGTACCTCCTTGCCTCCTGTACAAAGGTCCTGGGAGATGAATCTCATTTGATTTCTCAATTTTGATAAATCTCAGCTTTTTGGACATCCATACCGGAAAAACAAGGACAACAGATATTTGGACTTTTGTCCAGCTGAAACTTTCACCATGTGAACATGGATTTAGTTGGAGGCCCAATGTTCCTCTCTAATAATATGCATACTCCAATCTTTGCAACTCATGGTAAATCTCCCTTACTTGAAACAAGATGAGCATGCATAGCAATTCACACGATATTCAACAAAGACAAGTTCATGGTGTTCCCCATGACAACATGGTTATCACACAACAAGAAACTTATAAGAACTGAAATGCGTAAGACATAATACTTACCACAATAGTTTTTAGACTAATTTCCCATGAGCTATAAATTACACAAAATAAGTGATAATAATTTTGAAGGTTTAAATGTAGCACACAAGCTATTCACTTTGGAGTGGTAGCAAAATACCACATATAGGTATGTATGGTGGACACAATTGGCTCTTTGGTTTTTTAGTAGTTGGATGCACGAGTAGAGCTCATACTCAGTACAAGTGAAGGCTAGCAATAGACTGGGGAGCGACAATCAAGAAAGCAGCAGCTGTCATAATCATGCTTGCGACGAATAAAATTAACGGAAACATAAAAGTAATACAGGAACTCTGATCAAGATAAATCATCGAGGCTTAAATGACTTTTGTTTTATTCTTATGCATGCTTGAGCATGTGCCAAGTAGATTGAAATAAAACATTTAGAGGAGGATACCACAATGGCATACCGTTATATGAATAGAGCAATGCAAGCAAACATCTATATCACATGTTACCTAGTATTAGTAAATTGAAATTAATCATGAGAGAGCATAAACTACTGAACATCATCAAGTAGCATAAACCTTACACAAACAAACTAAGCATATTCACATAAATGAGTATATTACAAAAATGAAAACAAGAAGAGTTCATACCAGCCTCTCACCACAACTCGAATTGTCGTGACCGTCATTATTGCTCTTCACTTGTGTGGATTGAATAATATTAAATAATAACCAAGCTCCAATGAAGTCACGGAAAACCATTGAACCCAGAAGCAACTTTACAAAACCAAAGAAGAACAACAAATATTTTTGGGTTTTCGATTTTTAATCAACACACAAAGCAAAATCTTTTTGGATTTTTCGCATAGCAAACCATAATGAAAAAATGAAGCAAACTAAGAAGCAAATGGAGAGAAATAACAGATTTTTTTTGGTATTTTTGTGTTTTGGAAAGTAGAAACAAAATAAAGAACAACAAAAAGAAAGAAAACTAAAATAAACACGCAAATGCAAAAAGTGGCAGAAATCTGCCAACCCGGAACAGGAGGAAAAGATCGATTTTTATGAAGATGTTATGTAGCTCATCTCGAGAAGTTCTCAACAAGTCCCAAATTCCATTTTAGCTATTTAGATAACAGCCTGGGGCATACGCTTAAAAATTGAAATCTCAAAATTCCATTTTAGCTATTTATACGAATTTTTATGGTGACAGCACAGAATCTGTTTTTAAACAGCAAGTCCCAAATTCTTACCTCCTTCCTATTAGAGGCTACCCTTGGTATAAAAATGAAACAAATAAGCTAAAGAAAGGTTATTACGGTAGTAACAACTCTCAAGATTCAAATAAAGAGAAATTACTGAAACAAAACTAGCAAGAACAAAAAGAAAGCAAAACATGGATATACAAAGTTCTGACGGAATATGATATGAAGATGAGTGAGATGTCGATATACCTCCCCCCAAGCTTAGACTTTTGGCCGAAGTGGAGATCAACCCCCATGGTGACCAAGCATCGAAAGAAATGTTGCCCCCGTAATACGACGAAGAGGCGCCTTCGTCCTGGTATGAACTCGAGGACGGCTCGGTGTAGTGCGCGGTGTAGTCCTCAGGGGTCGCCTCCTCCTCCTGCTGCTGCTGTTGGACATGGAATCCAAGCAATCGAAGCTTCTCGTCCAACTCATCCTTTGAACGCGATCACGGCATCATGCGAATAGTAAACAAACTAGATTGTGGCAAAGGAACGGAGGCAAATGCTCCAAATTTCAGCAGGAAAGAAGGGCTAAGAAAGGAGATCAAAAATCGTGAGCAAGAACAGCAAGAACACAGGTTTGAGCAATGGTGAAGTGTTTCTTCGGGAGAGAGAAGGGAATGGCAGAGGAGGGAGCAAGTGGAGGGCCAGGGGCCCGCACCTGGCCTTGGCGCGGCCAGGGGTGCCCCGCGCCACCACATGGTGTGGCTAGCATGTGGATCCCCCTGGGATGCTCCAGGTGCCTCTCTGCCCGTTTCTCACGTAAAAATTTTCTATACATTTTCTAGAATTTTTTGAGAAACTTTATTTTTAGGCAATTTTTAGAATTTGAATAATGATTCTATCGCAGAAAAAAAATTATGGAATGATGAAAAACAAAATCAAAACCAAATCTACAGCAAATCTAAGACATTCTAATATAAAGTCAATCAATGGTACATAGGTGAAAACATAGTTTCATTGTTAACAAGGTTGATCAAGTCTTGTTATCAAAAGAATTTTATATGAAGCAAAACCTTGTATTTCACACAATGATTATGTTACCTCAACCTCGACAGGAATAGTTCCAATCATGACAATATTATTCTTCTTCTTTGACTTGGGCAAGGGCAAATGAAATTTCCCAATTTGGATGGTGTCAACATTAATAATTGAGTTTAGACCATAATTCACATCAATCTTCTTGGGAAAATAAACCGTATGCTCTTTGTTATCGACATTAAAAGTTACTTTTCCTTGATTGCAATCAATAAACAGCCCCTGAAGTGTTAAGAAAAGGTCTTCCAAAAATAATAGACATACCCTATTATCATCCTCCGGCATTTCCAACACAACAAAGTTAGTTAATATCATACAATGATGAACAACTTAAACAAGAACATCCTCACATATACCAACAGGAATAGTAGTAGACTTATCAGTCATTTGCAAAGATATATCAGTTGATATTAATTTTTCTAGATCAACTCTTGTATAGAGAGAAAAAGGCATAAAACTAACTCCTTCTCCCAACTCACATAAAGTAGTTCTAACATAATTATTTTTTATGGAGCATGGAATAGTGGGTATACCTGGATCACCAAGCTTCTTTGGAACCTAACTATTAAAGGAGTAATTAGCGAGCATAGTGGAAATTTCCTCATTTAGAACCTTCCTTTTATTAGAGACAATATCTTTCATGTATTTTAAATAAGGAGACAATTTAATAGCATCAGTCAAAGGAATTTGCAAAAATAAAGGTTCATCCATTCACAGAACTTATTATAATGTTATTCCTCCTTCGATTTATGTTTCTTATCAAAAAAAAGGCATTGGTTTTTGCACCAAAGGTTCTCTTTCGCTACCATGTTTAGTGGCAATGAAATCTTCCTTAGTGTATTTTGTATTATTAGTATGCTTTTCAGGTTCCTCTTCAATTTCTTCCTTATCGGAAGCATCAATCATTACCACTTTCAGTTTCAGCATTAGAAATAGATATACTATTAGGATCTTTAGGAGGTTTAGAGGATTCTACAACAGTTTTATGTTTCTTTTTCTTTTTCTTAGACTTAGTCCTAGTATCATCAACTCGTTGAGAATCTTGTTCAATTCTCTTTGGATGTCCTTCACGATATAGAGGATCCTGAGTAGAAATACCACTTCTAGTTCTTATTTCATAAGCATGTCTTTCTCTAGAAGCATTAACTAGAAAATCTTTTTGCACTTTAGTGAGCTGATCAATTTGATTTTGAACCATTTGGAAATGTTTAACAAGTATTTTAACACCATTAGAGGCTCTTTCCACAATATCATGCAAATTATTGATAGCTCTAGAATTTTCCATTAGGTGATGTTCCACTCTCTTATTAAAATTATCTTGTTTAACAATATAATCAAATTCATCTAAGCATTGATCAGGAGGTTTAGAGTGGGGAATATCTCTATTATCAAAGTGTTGGAGAGAGTGTACCTCAATAGTGGAAGAGCGAGGGATTGGCTTACATAATTCTTCTATAGGTGGTAGATTCTTCACATCTTCAGATTTAATACCCTTCTTCTTAAGAGATTTCTTGGCTTCCCTCATCACTGCATCATTTAATTCAATCATTCCCCTTTCCTTCGGTGTTGGTATTGGCTCCGTTGTAGTCCAATCATCATAATTCTTCCTTATTTTGGCCAGCAGTTCCTCAACTTCAGCCGGATTTCTTTCCTGAAAACACAACCAGCACAACTATCTAGGTATGCCCTAGATTCAACGGTTAGTCCAATATAAAATATATCAAGGAGTTCATTTTTATCTCACGGATGTTTAGGTAGTGCTCTAATTAAAGAACAAAATATTGCCCATGATTCAGGCAATTTCTCTCCTTCTACCTGCACAAAGTCAAAGATTTTCTGCAAAGCAGCATGTTGAGCACTAGCAGGGAAATATTTCTGAAAGAAAGCATTACCCAAACCAATAGGACTATCAATAGATCCAGGAGACAAATTATCGTACCAAATTTTAGCTGCTCCTTTCAGAGAGAAAGGGAAAAAATTAGTGACAAAGTATGTGCGTATCTTAATATCATCGGAGAATAAATTACTCAAAGTAGAGAGTTCATTCATATGTTTCATAGAACTTTCATTTTCAGTACAGAAAGGTTCTTTCGCAACAATAGGTATGTAAGATACTTGGCACATGCTTATATCATGTTATGACTACAAACCAATCACCTGAAGTCTCTATAATCATTTATTTTTTACTTGTACCATCACTTTATGCTTTTATTAATAATGTTTTTTCGCTATGCATGATTATGGCCATTATTGCTCTCTTAGTTGGTCGCTTCCCAGTCTTTTGCTAGCCTTCGCCAGTACTGAGTGTGAGCTCTACTTGTGCGTCCAACTCCCAAAAACCAAAGTTTGCAATTGTGTCCACCATACCTACCTATATCTGGTATTTCACCGTCACTCCAAAGTGAATTGCTTGTGTGCTACCTTTAAACCTTCAAAGATTATTACATGTTTTGTGTTTTGTTTTAGCTCATGAGGAAGTGATGAATGCTTTGTCATCTCTTTCATGTTTATTATGGTTTCACACCTTGACTAGCATGCATAATGTGCTAGTCCTTAATATTGCAAAAGATCGGGCGCGGGTGCCCAGCCCACTAAATATAAATTGAACCAATTATCTAAATCTCGTAACACTATGTACTTGAGAAATCATGAAGTTAGCTTGTTTAAACAAAGGAGAAGAGGAACTTTATTGTTCTATCTATGGGAGCTGCTCTTGAAGCCACTAAACATGAAAGGATGATAGATCACTTGATGGCATTCGTTGACATAGACATACATCTCAAAATATATTTTTAACACATCTATTGTATTCAAAATAAAAAGCTCTAGGACATGAGTAATCTTGCTTCCCTCTCGCG
>NC_061508.1:293571836-293582302 GCF_022539505.1 Lolium rigidum
GGCCTTTTTTTTACTTTTATGTTGAGTCTTCATCTTCTTACTTTATGCACCAATTAAGAAAGCATAGTTGTTATTCTGAGTATAATGTGCATAGTCCCAAAATTTATTATTGATTGATTCATGATTATATTATTGCTTGTTCTCAAATTACTTGTATCTAGTCACCCTTTGAACTTTAAAGTTGTTCTGGCATTTATGTTTTGCTATTCCATAAAGGACAAGTTGGGTACCACTTTTCTATGTTTTCTCTATGCTCAAAAACAAACAGTTGCTTTCAGTGCACTATTATTCATGATCTTTTGTTTGAGTTACTTCTCATGTTGTAACATAGTTGCTAAATTCTATTGTTAGAATTATATCTATCATCCCTGTGTTAGAGTACTTTGATCCCAGCTCACAAAGCTTTTACAATAACTTGATCAAGATTGTGTTGGTTTCATGTCACCTCGAAATTTATTTTTGTTATCACTTACCTACTCGAGGACGAGCAGGAGTTAAACTTGGGGATGCTGATACGTTATAAACGTATCTATAATTTTTGATGCTTCATACTTGTTTAACACCAATTTCTATAGGTTTTGTTTATACTTCATTGCACTTTTATGCATTTTCCGGAACTAACCTATTGACAAGATGCCACGGTGCCGGTCCCTGTTTTCCGTTGTTTTGTATTTCTGAAAAGTTGTACAGAAAATATTCTCAGAATTGGACGAAACAAAAGCCGAAATTCCTATTTTACTGAAACGAAGACGAAGTCCAGAGGAGAGACGCAGCCGAGCCAGGAGCTGGCCACACCACCCCTAGCGGTTGGTCCGCGCCTAGGCATGGTGTTGGCCCCTCGAGCGCCCACCGACCTCGCCCTTCCGCCTATAAATAAATCTGATCGGGGAAAACCTAAAGACCCGAGCCTCCATCCACGAAAAGTTCCATCGCGGCCGCCATCGTCGACCCTAGCTCGGGAGGGTTCTGAAGCTCTTCCCGGCACCCTGCCGGAGAGGGAGATCATCTCCGGATGCCTCTACATCGCCATGCCCGGCTCTGAAGTGATGCGTGAGTAGTTCATCTCTGGACTATGGGTCCATAGCAGTAGCTAGATGGTTGTCTTCTCCAATTTATGCTTCATGGTTAGATCATGTGAGCTGTCTATCATGATCAAGATCATCTTTATGTAATGCTACATGTTGTGTTTGCTGGGATTGGATGAATATTGAATACTATGGTTGAGATTGATTATATACTTGTCATATTTTATTTGTGATCTTGCATGCTCTCCGTTGCTAGTAGATGCTCTGGCCAAGTATGTGCTTGTGACTCCAAGAGGGAGTAATTATGCTCGATATTGGGTTCATGCCTCTAGTAATCTGGTAGAGTGACAATAACTTCTAAGGTTGTAGATGTGCTATTGCTACTAGGGAGAAAATAAAAATGCTTTGTCTAAGGATAATTCTATTGTTTACTTTACACACTTTGCTTAATGCAATAATTTGTTGCTTGCAACTTAATACTGAAAGGGGTGCGGACGCTAACCGGAAGGTGGATTATTAGTCATAGACGCAGTTGTGTTACGGTCTATGTATCATGTTGTAATGCCCAAATGAATCTCATAGTAATCATATTGTCATGTATGGTCTTTATTCTGTCAATTGCCCAGTTGTAATCTGTTCACCCAGCTTGTTATTTATCTTTATGGAGGGACACCTCTAGTGAACTATGGACTCTGGTCCTTTCTTTTACACTGTTAAATTCATCTACTGCAAACACATGTTATGTTTACTTACCGCAAGCATTGTTCCCTTTATTTCACTCCAAAAAACATCTCTTTCCACGCTATACGGTTAATCATTTGTTTTCAGCAAAACCGGTGAGATTGACAACCTCATTGTAAGTTGGGGCAAAGTATTTTGGTTGTGTTGTGTGCAGGCTCCACGTTGTTGCTGACGCCAGTAGTGCGCCCTGCCAAAAGTCAGCCAGCAACACCTTCAGAAGTGATTTCTTTCTCCTACTGGTCGATTAAACCTTGGTTTCTTACTGAGGGAAAACTTACTACTGTGCTCATCATACCTTCCTCTTGGGGTTTCCCAACTGCATTACCCTCCACAACATCAAGACGATGAGTGAGCTATCGTGGCAGCCGATCAAAGGAGGCAGTGATGACTATCTCATCCACATAGAGAAAGATGTAGGTGAGGTCATGTCCATGCTGATAGCTAAAGAGAGACATCTGGATTCAATGCAACAAAGTCGAAGTAATGTGTGAAGTGGACGAATTGCAGGTACTACGCCCTTGGAGGCTTCTTGAGGTCGTACAAGGACATGTAAAGGTGACAGGCATAGTAGGGGAAGCGAGCGTCGATGAAGCCCGATGGCTACTGACAGTACTCCTCATCAAGAGTGCCAGCAAACTGAGCAAGGGACGTGAAGGCGTTGGTGGGAGGCAGCATCGCGGGTGACCGGGTAGGTCGGCACCAGAGTTGGACCGCATTGCGGGGGTGCCTGGAGCTGTTATGCATGGCATGTGTAGGGGTTGAAGCACACCCAGGGCCCGATGGCACAAGGATTGCCGCAAGGAGTGTCATTGTTGTGGCCACCACTCCGATTCCCGCCTCCATACTTTTTATTTCTTTAGTAGTTCTCGCCACCGTTGTGGATCCCACCACCTGAGTAACCACCACTATCTAGTGCTGCCACCACAGGTGATTGACATCACCTCGGTCCGAACCGTTGTTGTTTTCGGAGGTACCTTACAAGGCAGTCTGGTTCCCCACTTTGGTGGAGTTGGCGAGATAAGTTTCGTTCACAGTGAGGAGAAGCCAGTCTAGGCGAACGTGGGTAGCAAGTTCTACATTGTGATGACGGTGGTGATGTCAGCGAAGCAGGGGCTAAGTCAACGGAACCACTTGAAGACAAAAGACTAGTCTGACACATGAGTGTTGACGTCGCGGAGTGCATCGAAGAGGGCCTTGAGGCGGTGACAGTAGGTGGTGATAGAGAGGTCACCTTGCTTGAGGAGGTGGAACTCCGCCTCAAGGTACATTCTGCGCATCATTTGGTTGTCGAGGAATAGGTTAGTGATGAGCACCCAAGCCTCTTGCACCATCTCGTCCTCCTCCATGATGTAATCCTGATGAGTCCAGTCTAGGGTGCGGGTGGCCGAAGGAGCGATGGTGTTGACATAGTGAAGAAGGTCGTACTTGTCGAGGACTCGGACCAACATGCGCCACTTAGTGAAGTTGGAGGCCTTCAAGTCGAGGGTGACAGGCACGAGCGTGTGGATGCTTTATGATGGATGTGAAAACAACAATCTTGATCCACGCTTAAATCATATATTAAGTCAAGAAACTAATGAAATATCTCCCTAGCCTTGCTACTGATGACTAACTTTTGCAAAGATGTGGAAATCATTGTTTTAAATTGTGTGATATAGTAAATCATGTTTTATGTTGAAATATGGAGAAAAAAGGGAAGAATCACGAGTAGCCAATACTCGTAAGTAAACTGGGGTCGAAGAGCTATATCCAGTGTTGTTAACAAGCACTAGTACAGGCGGGGTAGTCCATACCACCCGCCCGTACCACACGGCACCGCCTTCGCCCGGTCAAACGGAACACCTTTTGTGAAGGCGTCTATATACTTTGAGACTCTAGCCTCCGTACAGAGAGCCGTCAATCTCGGATTGCATCAAAAACACACCCAAGGAAGATCCACCGCTTCACCTCCACCATTGTTCATCATCCCCATCTCCATCTCATAGCCATAGTCATAGCTTGTAATTGGTATTTCCTCGTGGTTGGTGACCTTGTAAAAATATTTGGTATTGAACTAAGTAATTCTACAATGTTTTTTCATTGGTCTTGTTATTATGCATGAGTGGTCCTCACGGCATGCCTGTTGAGGATTAGCCTCGCTGCAATTATGTGCATCTAATTATATGGGAATAGTGTGTGGTGATTCATAGGAGATTTGTATTCGTATCATTGTTGATCTCTTACCTCACTTGTGAGGTACCCAAAACCCCGAGGATTGATCAAGGTTCGATGTGAGATGTATGGAAAACGGCGTCTACGAGCGAAACAAAGTGACAACAAAGGGAGTACATTATATTCGTTTAGTGATCCACCTGAAAATAGTAGTAACATCGTCATTTTTAATGCTCTGGTTTATATTTTACTTAATAATCATTTATAGCTCGGTGATTCGTGGTATAACGGTTGGACCAAGAAACTATACATATGTTATGCATGTGGCTCGCATGGGCTATAGTATTTAAGGATGTGCTGCCCACAAATCATGTATATGTTAGATTATGTACACATGAATGTGATTAACTTTATCTTTATCCCATATGTATGCATAGTTGCAGGTGAAACTTCAACCATGGCCTATCTCCATCCATGTACACAACTTTAGATACCAAGTAAACTCAAAATGTCCGGTAAATATAAGATAAAACTAATTAGCAAGTCTTGTAGATGTTCCTTGACCATCAGCAACTGTTTCCCGAAGTTCGATAAAGCTAGGTCTTCTAGGGGAAAAGCTATTATATCGTACCCGTAATTCTGATCGAAGGTATTAGTTGCCACGTTTTTCACAACCAGAGATGGGGACAATGAGGGTGGGGCCGTGTTGATGAGCGCACCAATGGTAGATTTGTTGACGGCCGGCAACATGGCGGTGGTGAGTGCACCTATGGTGTTGGCGCCAAGAGTCGGGGCGGTGAAGTTCACGGAGGCCAACATGGTGGATGTGGAGAAGGCACCGAAGGTTTGGTCGGTGGGGGTTAGTGTGGTGGCCATGTCATGGAGTAGATCAGATCGAATAAGGGGCATTAGGGTTTTCGGATTGGGAGTCTAATATCAAGAGAATGGATACATTTTGGGAAATGCGGCACTTAGTGTGATCTCATTATGTCATATATATAGTGTTACAATCTTGTCAAACAAGAAAAGATCTCCACGAGATAAGGACCGAATCAATATTTGGCATCGTTAGGATACACTATTATACATGGCATGTTATACAAGACATACTTTGACAATTTCATGACAGTGTTATAAGCGAGGAGGGTCCTACATTTGTCGGAGCCCGGAAGGATGTCCGGCCAAATCAAAGTGCTTACACTGCCCTCCAAGACGTTCTAATAGATCATGTCTAATAGATCATGTAAAAGTGGTTAAACCCTTAAACTCAGCTAATTTGGAGCCGAGGAGCACCACCATGTCAAGCTCTAGGAGCAACTCCTCGTCGATCTTCTTGACTGCGGGGCCACCTCATCTTCTCCATGACTAGAGCAGTGTCGGACTGGGGGGTGGAATTTGGTAGGAGCTAGGGGCACCGCGCCACGTATGAGGCCAGCCGGAGCGGAGCAAGCAAGCTGGTGCACGTTTACTAGTATGGGTGGCCTCGGGGTAGGGCCGATTGGTGCAAGCAAGGGCAGGTGGCTAAACGCGTTGGCGGCATTGGTGGCTGGAGGAGCGGAGGTGGCCCGGCGGCATTGAGGAAGACAAGCGGGTGGGGGTCCGGTCACGTCCATGAAGAGATTGAGGAACAAAGAGGAAAACAAATGAAAATAAAAAAAAAATGTTAGTTGGTGGCTAACAGGATTTTAAATTGATTATTTTGTTTGCAGTTTGCATCTATGGTTTTGTTCGTCAGAAGCCCGCGCAAAACCGTAAACGCGCTTTTCTACGTCTTATATATGCTTTTAGGGCCGATATTTCCAGGATGCCTTAGAGCCTTAGAGGCCCTCTAATGCCTAAAAGCACCATGTTGCCTGGCGTTGTAGTGTGGATATTTTTGTGTGGACAAGGCCGATCGGGCAGGAGTGTGCATCTGGTGCGGCCGCATTGGGGCCTCCAATTTTCGATTTTGCAATTGGAGCAAGCACACCTAGGAACGAGCATCGGTGCCTGCCCTGGGTCTCCCGTGGCCGGGGAGATTGCCCATGTCCTTACATAGCCTCCATGAACGGTCGAGCAGAGAATAGCGTCGCCATGGACGGCAACCTTGAAGCTTTCCGCTCTAGGTTGAAGCGTAAGGGATATGTGAGGAAGCCGTCTAAACTTGCGACTGGGCCTAATTGTTTAAGTGGAAAAAAAAGGGTTTTGTTATATCTCAGTGAACTGAGATTTTCTTAAGTCTAAATCACTTTAAAAAAACGTTTTGAGTTGCACATTTCTGTTAAAAAAGTGTAATTGCACTTTTCTAACTGAGCCAACTTGCACTTTTGTTTAAACTGCAGTTGCACTTTTCTGAGATGACTGAGACTTAAAAAAATCTCAGTCAGCTGAGACATAGAAACACCCGGAAAAAAAAAGCCCATCAATCATGCATGAACAGGACGGAGCGCATGCGCTCAGCTCTATCACGCCCGCATGTCTCAAAAACGAATGTATTTTGCATCACTGTCTCCCCTCCCCCCTTTTTGTTTTTCCATCCTCTTGGCAGTTGTATTTTTTTGTATCCTGAATTTTTTCTGTGCACCATTTTTATTAAGTACTAGTAAACCTAGGGCGGGGCCTTACAATTTTTTGTATCTTATTTGTACGCCCCTGCAAATCTTTACTCCTAGGTCCACCACCAGCCATAGCGTTTAAAAGATCAAGATGTGAGTGTATGGTGTTTCAAAAATTAAGGTCTGGGTCATCATAGGAAAGTACCAATTACGCGTTATATTGCTCGGTTGTTCAATTTTTTTGTGAAATAAGGGCCATTTTAGAGTTTCGCACGGGGCCTCGGATTTTACCTCCTCGGCACTAGGATGGTTTCTGTTTTGTTGTTTTTGTTCCGAGACTCTTCTAGTGTGTCCATATGTTTTTGTTATTAGTGTTGATAG
Organism: Lolium rigidum; assembly: GCF_022539505.1. Lineage (NCBI taxonomy): Eukaryota > Viridiplantae > Streptophyta > Magnoliopsida > Poales > Poaceae > Lolium > Lolium rigidum. The sequence continues at coordinate 293,578,669 of NC_061508.1, forward strand.
TGGTAGTAGGTTTTGGCCCCATAGTGGGCACTTCGACGGCGAAGGGTTCACTACTGCTCCAACCCTCTCCCTCCACCTTTCATTTTGCTGTAAAAGCTACATACTTTGTTAGTTCCGTTATATCAATGGAAAGGGCTTGGAGCCCGGTTAAAAAACAACAACTACAAGCGAAAACTGTCCTTGGAAATTTCACTTGTTGTTGGACTAACAAGAGTCGTGGAGTATGCACGTCAAGGCGTAAGCTTCCGTGAGCGTACGCGCCGTGTCGTGCGATCGCTGTGGAAGTGTGGAGGCTGGTGAGATCATGACACATGAACGCTGTTATGAAAGTATAATTTAAACGCCTATCCACACGCGCGCGCACTAACTCCGTGGAAAATCCTTGATCGTGGCTCATGGGCATTGCGATTTTGGAAAGCTGAACATCGTGACGCAATGGGTATGGAGGGGCACTAGTAGGAAAACCCTTATAGGCGAAGCTTAGTTCTGTGACGCATCGTTTTGAGTGCGCCACAGAAACTTATTTTGTGGCGCACGAAGCTCGGTGCGCCACAGAAATAGCTTAATTTTGTGGCGCAGCAGCCGACCATGCGCCACAAAAACTTGGCGGGCCCCACAACCTGTCACCCCCAATTATCAGTGTACGTATTTCTGTGGCGCACGCGGTGCGCTGCGCCACAGAAATTACTGTTTCGTGGCGCACTTGCTTTGGTGCGCCACGAAGTGGTTGATTCCGTGGCGCACTTGTTCCGGTGCGCCCACAGAACTAAGGGAACTTAGCTATATCATCCCGTGCCCTCCCCCGCCCACGCCCTGTTCACCTCTGATCCGTACCGCGCGCCTCTCCCCTCTCCCTCTCCTCACCGCGCGCCGCCATGGTCGGCGCCATCGCCGCCGCCGTCGCCGCCGCCTTCCTACGCGAGGGCCGCCTGCCGCCACGCTCCTCCCATCCCCGCCACCTGCAGCACAAGCTGCCGCTACGGCGAGGAGGGCCGCCGCGAGGAGGGGCCGCCGTCGCGTCAAGGTGGAGGAGCCGCCGCGACCTCCACCCTTGCCGTCGTCGTCGGTGAGCTCCTCCACAACTGTTGTTGTCGTCGGTGAGCTCCCTCCCTCTTCTTCCCCTCCCCTCCCTCTTCCTCCCCCGCGCGAGCACAACGTGCTCGACGAAATGCTCGCTCTGGATGTATTGCTGCTGTTGCTCTGGATGCATTGCCCCTAATCGTTTTGCTTCATATGGTGTTCATATGCATTGCTGCTGCTGCTAGTGATGCTTATTGGAGTGTTCTATATGTTGTTCTGAACCTGTACAATGTGACAATGAAATTGTTCTGAACCGTACTCTGTATATGGTGTTCATATGCATTGCTGCTGCTGCTAGTGATGCTTATAGAAAGATGTGACAATGAAATTGTCTATGCTTATAGAAATTGGAGTGTTCTATATGCTTATAGAAATTGTCTATGCCTCTGCCTCTGCCTCTCTGTACTTGTTCTATAAATCCTTGTCTGAACCTGTACAAGGTAATGCAGACTTGCTCACTTGGTATTGCTTGCTAGTTGGACATTTGGTTGGTTTTGATGCTACTGGTTCATTTAAATGCATGAAATGCTACTATGGTATGCTACCTGTGGTATCCTTGTGAAGAAAATGATGGATTCTTGTGAGCTTATGGTATGCTACTATGCTACCGTGGTATCCTGGTTGCCTCCTTAATTGATGCCCTATGATCCAAATTACTATATTATTGGATTGAGTGTTATGGCTACTGCTTGTTTGCTCTCCAAATTACCAAGTGATGAATATATAATCCCTTTGGAGCATCTGCCCCATGCTATATATATATGTGTATTTGACCATGCTTATGATGGATTTCTTTTAAGGACTCTAGCTAGATTAGAGGGGAAAAGTTGCTGCTTTGTTGCCTATGATAATGGATCATCAAATGTTTCCCTTTGTCCCTGGTTGCCTCCTTAATTGATGCCTTATGATCCAAATGACCCAAGTCTTGCATGATCCCATTTATCCCTAATGTTGCTTAAGATGAATAAATTCCCTCTAATCACCATTTGGAGATCAAGACTAGTTCTTGATTTCCATTAGCTAGACTCCAATATTAAAAATTTCTCCCAAATATGGAGACAAACATTTTAACATTACCCCAATTGATGCCTTTGTCCCTGGTTTCCTCCTTAATTGATTCCTTATGATCTATTTCTTGTTGGCTTTGATGAAAATAGAGATATCCACAGTAGGGGATCATGTAAATGAATGCCACCGTGGTATCCTTTGAAGAAAAAGGACAGCTTTCGATGGTTTTAAAAGGCTAGGTGGTGCTAGGTGATTCGATTGGCTACCAAGACTTGTCTCATCTCGGTTAGCTGGGATATGCTATGTGTTGTTGCTTGTTTAGGCATATCTATCACTTACTGGATTTACTCGGTTCTTGATTGGCCTCTCTTTTGCCGACATCACTTGGTCTATATACCAAGTGATGAATAATCCCTTTGGAGCATCTTCTCCATGCATGCTATGTGTGTTTGTGCATCTTGACTTATGTTCCCTATGATAATGGATCATCAAATGTTTCCCTTTGTCCCCGGTTGCCTCCTTAATTGATGCCTTATGATCCAAATGATCCAAGTCCCTTGCATGATCCCATTTGTCCCTAATGTTGCTTAATTAAGATGAATAAATTCCCTCTAATCACCATTTGGAGATCAAGACTAGTTCTTGATATCCATTACTTACTCGTCAACACATGTGTTTGCATGTGTGTGTGAGCTGCTTGTAGTGTCACTTGACTATTCAAGTTTCAATGTTGGTTACTTTTCCTCTAGTGCAAGAAATGGTTGAGCAGATGTTTATCCACTCGTTGGCCTTTATTCTTGGGTAGCTCAAAGTGTCATGCACTTACCGGATCATCAAATGTTTCCCTTAATTTGTCCCTGGTTGCCTCCTTAATTGATGCCTTATGATCCAAATTACTATATTATTGGATTGAGTGATATGGCTACTGCTTGTTTGCTCTCCAAATGCTATATATGTGTATTTGACCATGCTTACGATGGATTTCTTTAAAGGACTCTAGCTAGATTAGAGGGGAAAAAGTTGCTGCTTTGTTGCCTATGATAATGGATCATCAAATGTTTCCCTTTGTCCCTGGTTGCCTCCTTAATTAATGCCTTATGATCCAAATGACCCAAGTCCCTTGCATGATCCCATTTGTCCCTAATGTTGCTTAAGATGAATAAATTCCCTCTAATCACCATTTGGAGATCAAGACTAGTTCTTGATTTCCATTAGCTAGACTCCAATATTAAAAATGTCTCCCAAATATGGAGACAAACATTTTAACATTACCCCAAGTGATTTACTTGTCGATGATTAGATGGTTGGTCGATCACTCGTACACTCGGGGTGGAGCAAGTGAGGCTTGGTGTGATGGCACAAATATCAATATCTTGTGCATCCTACCTGGCCTCACTTACTCCATCTCTGGATGTTAATATTTGTTTCGACCAACAAAGTATGAGGCATTCCATTTAGTTGATACCACTGTAGGATAACGTTGCATAGAAAACAAAAATTTTCCTACCGCGAACACGCAATCCAAGCCAAGAAGCAATCTAGAAGA
>NC_061508.1:293582402-293678775 GCF_022539505.1 Lolium rigidum
CACTCTCCCTTACACTACTCCACATAGCCTCTCTTCAAATCAACATAATCACACTTCGAATCAAAACAAATTGTACATGAAAAAGATGTGTCTCGATGATATGAATAAATTCCCAAAATCGGTTTCGAGTTTCGTCAGTTGTAAATCGTCAATTTCGTGTATGAAGTTTTAAGCGAATTTTGTCAAATTCGTCGCACATGCTCAACCGTTGAGATTTCCTTTCAGGACCAATCCGCATTACTTCCATGTTGAAAGGTTTTTGTTTTGGTGTACACACTGATAGATAAATGACTCACAAGTATATTGTAATCTGTACGTATGTGTGAGTAAGGTTTGGAGTACATTTGCTCAACTTCTCGCTTGCCGTTTTCATGGACGGCGACGTGGTGATGATATGTCATAAGTGAGAGGTGATAATCCTTAGTGCTGGCGACATGGTGATGTTCGTCTTCGTGGTCGGCGATGTGGTGATGCTTATGACCGGCGTAACCGGCGGTGTTATGGTGGTATTCAGCTTCGTGCTCGGCGGCATGGTGATGCTTGTGACGGGCATGAACGACGGTGTCATGGTGGTGTTCGTCTTCGTGTTCGGTGACGTGGTGATGCCCTTGACCGGCGGTGCCATGGTGGTGTTAGGCGACGTCGTTGATGACATTGTAATGCTTCTGACGGGCGTGAACGGCGGTGTCATGATGTTGTTCGCCGATGTGGTGATGCCTGTGACGGACGTGACCGACGGTGTCATGGTGGTGATGGTTATGGTATGTGATAGGCAATCCATGGCGGTAACCGTGTAGGTGTCGGCAGTGCATGTGTCATGGTGGCGATGTTCTTGTTGTGCTACACCGAAAGCTTCGACCTATCATATTCAGCCCAGCCTTGCACACGCCGCCTTGGCCATCATCGGCGAGAATGGCATGGTAGTCTTTTCGTGCACCCGCATGGTGCCAGACTTCATGACAGCGGCGTCAAATTTTGTGATAGGTGAGGAAGTGAAAGGTAAGGTCATCATGGGGATAAGTCGTGAGGCTAAAGCTGGACTCATACGAAACCAAACAGACTGAGTCTTTCGTTTCTGCTAGGCCAAAAAATTCTACACAGGCTATCAAACGAGAGGCGTTTTCTAGCCCATGGCCCGTTTTCAACGCGGAGGCACTACTATCTCGCTGGCACAGTCACACAAGAAATCAGTCCAGCCTACCAATGGGCCCAAACCACAAAAGAGCTTCGTTCCGTAAACATAGTATGACTGTTTTATCTCAAAAAAAAAAAGACTGTTGATATACTGTATTGAATGATCTTGTGTTCCGTTCCAACTTCCAGCGTCAGACCATTGGTTTCCCCAAGGACTCGTGGAGTACATTTGGAGTCTGCAATCCGAATAAAATCGCACGGCTTAACTATTCTCAGTTTCTCACATCGTCTCGTCTCGTCTCCCCTACCTTCGTCCTCTTTCTCCAGTCCCCTGTCAAGGCATCTCCATCTCCATGCAGGATGGCTGCACACACCTCACCCAAGTCGTGCGCTCGACGCAGCTTCTCAAGATTAACAGCTACTGCATGGCAAAGACCATGGACAGCGACGACGGCCCCATCAAAACCAGGTCGAACGTCCATGGCAACGTCTGGGAAGTCCACTTGTATCCCGCAGGGTTGGCACCATCTCCCAGTCGGTTTTCTCGTTCTTGTTTAGCTCTGAAGCTTATATATGTTGGCAAAACCCGAACAAGAAGCGTGAGGGCGAGTCTAGCCTGCCGTATGGTAGATCCAAGGGGAACACTAGTGGAAATCAGGGCTTCCGTGGGAGCCTTTTGTCGCGGGCGCGCCGGCACCCGCGACAAATGACCTGGCCACGTCGCCCCGAAACCATGTGGAGCGCGCGGAGGCTTTTGTCGCGGCCTTTTGTCGCGGGCCGTATTACGACCCGCGACAAAAGGGTTAGGAGCGACGTGGCCACCCCTTTTGTCGCGGGTCGTAATACGGCCCGCGACAAAATGTCCCCCCCCTATATATATAGAAGCAGCCAGCCACCCCCCCCTCCCCCACCTCATTTTTTCCTTGGTGGTGAAGGTGGAGGTGTATGCTAGCTCATTTTTTCTACAAGTGCACAAGAGGTGTTTGATGGAATGCTTGTGAGAGGGATGCCACTTGGTTTTATTTGATAAGATTTCTCCTTTTTTTGATCCTAAAAGGTTAGCAACTATTTTCTCGACTATATATATATGCATAGTCCGTACAATACTAATTTTAGCAAGGTGATTGCATCTGATACATATATAATTGTACTTATGATGCGGATGAGTCATCCATGGATGTACGGTAACCGATGTGCCCCCGCTTTCGCAGAGGGCGTGAATTCTTTCCCGCTTGTGGCCGAGGCCAACAAGTCGAAGCAAGGTTTTATGTGCTGTCCATGTCTAAAATGTAAGAACGAGAAGGATTACTCTTGCTCAAGAGACATTAAGAGCCACCTGCTTCGGTTTGGATTCATGTCCAGCTATAATGTTTGGACCAAGCACGGAGAAGAAGGGGTTATGATGGAAGACGGCGATGAGGAAGAAGATAATGATGACCAGTACCGATCTATGTTCTCTGAATGCTTTGATACCGCAATGGACGACAATGAAGAAGAAGGAGGTGAAGAACAGGCATCTGATGATCCTGTTGATGATGATCTTCGTCGGGCCATTTCGATGCAAGAAGAGACCGTGGCACGGATAAGGAGAGGTTGCGGCTTGACAAGATGTTAGAGGACCACCACAAATTGTTGTACCCAGGTTGTGAAGATGGGCATAGAAAGCTGGGTAGCATATTGGAATTGCTGAAATGGAAGGCAGAGGTCGGTGTGACCGACTCGGGATTTGAGAAATTGATGATAATATTAAAGAAGCTGTTTCCAAGAAATAATGAATTGCCCGTCAGTACATATGAAGCAAAGAAGCTTGTCTGCCCTCTAGGATTAGATGTGCAGAAGATACATGCATGCATTAATGACCGTATCCTCTACCGTGGTGAGAAGTACGAGAATTTGAATAAATGCCCGATATGTGGTGCATTGCGGTATAAGATCGGAAAAGATGACCCTCGGTGATGTTGAGGGCGAGCCACCCAGAAGAGGGTTCCTGCGAAGGTGATGTGGTATGCTCCAATAATACCACGGTTGAAACGTTTGTTCGAAACAAAGAGCATGCCAAGTTGTTGCGATGGCACATGGAAGAACGTAAGAAAGACGCGATGTTGAGGCACCCCGCTGATGGTCGGCAGAGTGGAGAAACATCGGGAGAGAGTTTCCGGATTTTGCAGGTGAGGCAAGGAACTTATACTTTGGTCTAAGTACAGTATGGCATGAATCCTTTTGGGGAGCAGAGCTGCAGTCACAAAGACCTGGCCCGTGACTCTATGTATCTACAACCTTCCTCCTTGGTTGTGCATGAAGCGGAAGTTCATTATGATGCCAGTGCTTATCCAAGGCCCAAAGCAACCGGGCAACGACATTGATGTGTACCTAAGACCATTAGTCGATGAACTTTTGGAGTTGTGGGCCAAACCAGGTGTACGTGTGTGGGATGAGCACACGGAGCAAGAATTTGACCTACGAGCGTTGCTATTCGTAACCATCAATGATTGGCCTGCTCTCGCGTAACATTTCGGGACAGCACGAACAAAGGATACAATGCATGCACACACTCGTTTAGATGAGACTGAAAGTAAATATTTGGGAAAAAGCAGAAAAAGTTGTGTACCCGTTCAATCGTCGTTTCCTTCCGCGCAAGCATCCCTTAAGGAAAAAAGGCAAGCATTTCGATGGCGAGGCAGACCGCCGTCCGAAGCCTGTCCCCCGTAGTGGTGCTGATATATTTGACATGGTCAAGGATTTAAATGTTATCTTTGGAAAGGGTCCAGGCAGTCGACCTGTTCCGAAAGACGATGACGGACACGCGCCCATGTGGAAGAAGAAATCTATTTTCTGGGAGCTAGAATATTGGAAAGTCCTGGAAGTCCGCTCGCAATCGACGTGATGCACCTGACCAAGAATCTTTGTGTGAATATTCTAGGTTTTCTGGGCGTGTATGGAAAGACAAAAGATACAACAGAAGCACGGGAGGACCAGGAACTTCATAAAGGACGAAACGGCAATCATCCAGGGCAGTTTGTAGGGCCTGCCAGCCTATGCTCTTACCAAACAAGAGAAGGAGATCTTTTTGAAGCCCTATTCAGTATCAAGGTTCCGTCTGGTTTCTCGTCGAATATAAAGGGGATAGTAAATATGAAGGAGAAAAATTCCAGGACCTCGAAGTCCCATGATCAGTCACGTGCTTATGACACAATTGCTTCCGATTGCATTGAGGGGACTTCTACCAGAAAATGTTCGACTAGCCATTGTGAAAATATGTGCATTCCTGAATGCAATTTCTCAGAAGGTAATGGATCCAGAAACTTTGTCAGGATTACAGGAAGATGTGGTCCAATGTCTTGTCAGCTTCGAGTTGTTGTTCCCACCATCCTTCTTCAATATTATGACGCACCTCCTCGTTCACCTAGTTGAAGAGATTAGAATTCTCGGTCCTGTATTTCTACACAATATGTTCCCCTTCGAGAGGTTCATGGGAGTCTTAAAGAAATATGTTCATAACCGAGCTAGGCCGGAAGGAAGTATCTCAAAGGGCTACGGAACCGAGGAGGTCATTGAGTTTTGTGTTGACTTTCTTCCTGACCTTAAGCCGATTGGTGTTCTTGAATCTCGGTATGAGGGGAGGCTGACTGGAAAAGGCACACTAGGAAGGAAAACAACGGTGTGGAGGGACAAGATTTCTTTCAATCAAGCGCACTACACAGTTCTATACAATTCCAGCTTGGTGGCTCCGTACATCGAGAAACATAAGAATGTTTTACGAGAAATAAACCCGGGCCAGCCCGAGTCCTTGATTACACGTCAACACATGAATACCTTCGGCGGTTGGTTGCAAAGACATCTCATTAATGACCCATCTGCGGTGGAGCAGCTTGTACTTGTTGGCCAGGTTACCATCTTCAAACATATGTACATTCCAAGGGTACGAGATAAATGGGAATACATTTTACACGATCGACCAAGATAAAAAGAGCACCAACCAAAACAGCGGTGTCCGCTTCGATGCAACGAGACGAGAATGGGAAGACCACCACATATTATGGATACATAGAGGAGATATGGGAACTTGACTATGGTCCCACTTTTAAGGTCCCTTTGTTTCGGTGCAAATGGGTGAAGCTCGGCGCTATACATATTGACGATAAGTACGGTATGATAACGGTGGATCCCAACAATCTTGCGTACCGGACGAGCCTTTTGTCCTAGCCGGCGAGGTGGCTCAAGTTTTCTACGTGAAGGACATGTCTAGCAAATCAAGAAAAAGAAATCAACAAAAGAATACATCAATCGAGGAGCCAAAGCGCCACATAGTTCTTTCGGGGAAAAGAAACATCGTGGGAGTGGATGACAAGACAGACATGTCGGAAGATTATAATAAGTTTAAAGAAATTCCGCCCTTCACGGTGAAAATTGACCCAAGCATCTTGCTAAATGATGAAGATTCTCCATGGCTACGGCGTAGAAGATCACAACACTAGATGGCGATGTAATAATGTATTCTTCATATATAGTTCCCAAGACAATCTCTACATTTATGTAATAATGAAGATTAAAGCGTGCTTGGCTTGTTGATCCGCTTGGCAAGGCGTATCGATGCTCCTTTTATAGGCACGGCACCGCTTGTACTTTGTCTTATTCCTTCGACAGGCCGTCGTGCGCTACATGCTTTATCTCATCGAGCAGTGCGTCCACCCACGCGTCCTTATCCTGCCGACACCTTTAGTCGCGGTTGCAGCCACCAACCGTGACAAAAGGTTACCGACACAGTATTATCCTGCCGACATCTTTAGTCGCGGTTGCAGCCACCAACCGTGACAAAAGGCCCTCCTAGATAAGCCTCCCCCAGTCTTTTGTCGCGGTTTGAGCCTCCACCCGGGATGAAAGTTTCGCGCGCCACTTCGTTCCCGCCTATTTTCTTCCCGCATTCCCGCCATTTTTCCACTATATATATGTAGGCTTGGACTCTCATATCCGCAAACCTCATCACTCTCTCCCATGGCTTCCATCGTATGTCTAACACCCCGGGAGGCGGAGGCGCTTGCGCCTCGAACTACCCCTGCCCGCCCGGCTACCGCGTCCCGACCGGCTGGTTCGCCGAGCGTCGGAGGCATACCGGTCCCTCCTATCCCTGTAGGTGTGCCACGCGAGATGGCCATCACGAACCACTACTATTTAGAGCTCACGCCTGAGCAGCGGAGGAATCCCCAGTGGCATCCCGACTACAGCCCGACTTGGGACAGCTTCTTCATCAATCGGCGTGAGAGGGCGGTTGCCAGGTACGAGGAGGACGGCCCTCCTCCTTCGAACTTCAACGAGGCCGGCCGTCGGATGTGGTGGCGCGGCCGGACTCTCCAGAGCGTCCTGGCCTATCGTGGCCCCCGCTGCGCTACCCTCAATCCCAGCCCACGCGTGGTCATCCGCCGAGGTTCGACAACCGCGACCCCGATGCTAGCGACGATGACGTCGGCGACTTTGATGACTACGGTGGCGACGTGTATAGGACTAGGCACGACTATGATTGAATGGCTCCAACATTCGAATCTGGGCATGTATCTTATTTTTCGGTTGAGCTCGTACTTTAATTTCAGTTCAATCGTAATAAATTTCGTTTCAACCACTTTATTGAACAAAAACAACCGAACAACGACTTTATAAACTAAATTTAAACTAATAGAACCGACAACGACTTTATTGAAATTACAATAAAATAGATAAATTACTAGTCTAGTCTCTACTCGTCGTCGGAGGTTGTCTCCGTCCAAAGGTCATCCCACCGAGGGTCGTTTTCGGTCCAAGTTGTATTCGAGTTCTCGAGCTCGAAGGCGGCGACGGCCCGACGGTGCCGCTTGTTGGACCTGCGTTGTGCCCTAAGGTTAGCAAAGAACGCGTCGGGGGACCGCGCCCTCCACCGGCGCATCAACCGCTCGCCGCGCTCGGCGATGGCGATCCTGCGCTGCACACGGCGATGCCGGCGACGGTCCTCGTCGGTGACGAGGCACGGCAGTGGCGCAAGGAACTCCGCCTCCTCTAGCGATTCAACATCCGGGAAGTTCATGTCGTGCCCTGGCCGCCGAAAGCGCCACGCCGCCGCGTCGTAAGCGCGCGCCGCCTCTTCCGGCGTGTTGTACGTGCCGAGGGTGAGGCGGAAGCCCGCCGGCGCGTATCTCGGCGGTGAACCTACCGCTCGGATGCACTCGAACGCCACGGAAACCGGACGCCCCTCGACGACATGGAGGCATCCCGGAGATGAATGAGCGGAGGCGGTGGCGACGTGTGGTTGCGCCCGCACTCGTCGCTCTATATAGTGCACGCGGGGCATGGCACGTGTCGGCGGTGGCTACACGTCGCACGCCGTGCGTCGGCGGGGTGAGGCACGTGTCGGCGGTGGCTACACGTCGCACGCCGGCTCGGCGGGGCGAGGCACGTGTCGGCGGTGGCTACACGTCGCACGCCGGCGTCGGCGGGGCGAGGCACGTGGAAGAGGTGGCGACACGTGGCACGGGGACCGCGACACGAGTGGCACGGGACGCGACACGTGTGGCACGGCGGCGGTGCACGGGGTGAAACATACCCGACTATCAACGTTTCATATGACGCGAGATGCAAATAGGTATATGGATGTCATATTCATGTTCATTACCTTTTTCCGATCAATATTCATATATAAAACATTTGTATTTGAGTTACCATTCAAAAGTTATTGAAATATTAGTTTTTTTAATTTAAAATACAAAAAATAAAGGGTTCAAAGGCCTCTGGATGGGCTGATCCGTGGCACAGCCCATCCAACGGCTCTAGGCCATTGGATTCAAATGGCCGAGCCGTTGGATGGGCTGTGCCGCGGATCATCCCCAAAGGCCTTTGTCGCGGGTGGGGGCTTGACCCGCGACAAAAGACCTACCCTTTTGTCGCGGGTGGGGGCTTGACCCGCGACAAAGAGGGGTCTTTTGTCGCGGGTCAAGCCCCACCCGCGACAAAGGGGGTGGGTATAAGACGCGGAGCCGCGGGCGGAGCCGCCACCCGCGACTCCTGGAGGCCAACACTTAGCCGAATTTGCGCCGCCAGGCTGCCCAAATTCGCCGCCGCCGCCGTTCGCCGCCGTTCCCTCGTCCTCCGACGCGCCGCCTCGACCTCCTCTGCCGCGCCGCCGCGCTCCTCCTCTGCTGTGCGCCGCCTCGACCTCCTCCTCTGCCGCGCCGCCGCGCCGCCTCGACCTCCTCCGACGCCACCGCGCCGCTCCGCCGCCGCCGCCGCGCCGCGTCGACCTCCTCCTCAGGTAGCACACCGCCGCGCCACGCCGCCGCCGCCGCCGTGCCATTGGCCTGCAGATGCCGCCGCCGTGCCATTGGCCTCCATTTTTTTAAGTTTTTAGTTTTTAGTTAATTTGTTTTATGTAATTTTAGTTAGTTTTAGGTTTAGTTAATTAGTTTTAGGTTTAGTTTTAGGTTTAGTTTTAGGTTTAGTTTTAATTAGTTTTAGGTTTAGTTAATTAGTTTTAGGTTTAGTTTTAGGTTTAGTTTTAATTAGTTTTAGGTTGAGTTAATTAGTTTTAGGTTTAGTTAGTATAGTTTTAATTAGTTATAGTGTTAGTTACTATATGTATTAAGTTAGTTAGTTAGTTTAGTTAATTCTTATTTTTATGTATTTAGTTAGTTAGTATATGTATGGATTTAGTTTGTAATTTAGTTTGTAATTTAGTATATGTATGTACTTAGTTAGTATATGTATTTTGTTCGCCGGCGTTCCCTCCTCCACCGACACCCTCTCTCGCAAACTAGCTAGCGTCGCCGACACCCTCTCTCTCGCAAACACGCGTCGCCGACACCCTCTCTCCCTCTCTCGCAAACACGCGTCGCCGACACCCTCTCTCTCTCGCAAACACGCGTCGCCGACACTCATCTCCCTATCGCAAACACGCGTCGCCGACACTACTCTCCCTCTCGCAAACACGCGTCGCCGACACCCTCTCCCTCTCGCAAACACGCGTCGCCGACACTACTCTCCCTCTCGCAAACACGCGTCGCCGACACCCTCTCCCTCTCGCTAACACGTGTCGCCGATTAGGGTTAGGGTTTGGTTTGTGTTTGATTAGGGTTAGGGTTTGGTTTGTGTTTGATTAGGGTTAGGGTTAGAACATGTACTTATCGATTTAATTCTTTTGCGAAACAATGGATCCATTCGAACGGGACTTGGAACAGGAAGACATGTTCGCGGACATAATCCGCGATGGTACGAAGCCGACCGAGAAGACCGCGGCTCCGGTGATGGAGAGGCCCGCGGCTCCGGTCATGGAGAAGCCGACGGCTCCGGTCATGGAGAAGCCGACGGCTCCGGTGACGGAGAAGCCGACGGCGGCTCCGGTGACGGAGAAGCCGACGGCTCCGATCATGACGAGGTATTAATGGAATTCTATATGTACATATGTATTGAGACATTAGTATAGAGGCATTAATGCAATTCTATATATATGTATTCTCTTAGGCCTCCGAAGATAAGATAGAGAAACGAGGCCCGGCAAAGAAGTTGACCAAGAAAGACCACTTCACAATTGAAGCTATATCACCGGAAGGCCAACCGGTGGTACCCGAGAATGTCGGAGTGAAGTTCAAAAATCAGTGCGGAGTTGTGGTTAGAGATCGTGTCCCGATCACTGTCAGAGAATGGAACAAGACGAAGAATGTGTCCAGAAAATCAGGTTGCCGATAGGTACAAAGACACACTTTTCGGAGACACTGATGGCACATTTCACTTTGCCGGATTTGGGATCGGAGTCTGAGAATGCTAAGCAGCGAGAGCTAGTGAAGAAATGGGCTCTTAAGAAGATGGGGGAACTTTTCCGGGCGTATAAGAACCGGTTATGGAAAAATTATAAGAAAGACAAGAAGCCTCCATTATTCGAGAACTACCTAGCGAAGCGGAGCATAGCTGGGAAGAATTTGTGAGGTACAAAGAATCGGAGGAGGCTGTGAACTCGTCAGCGAAAAACAAGAAGAATGCAAGCGAGAAGAAGTATCACCATCATACGGGGCGAGGGGCTACGGAAGAGCCATGCCTAAGTGGGATGCACAAGAGGCTGAGATGGAGCTGAACGGGATCACTCCGGAACCCACGCGAGAAGGATGGGACACAAGGGCTCGAAATTGGTTCCTCGCGCATGGCTGTGAGTATGACATGAAGACAGGGAACATTGTTGAAAGTGACACCAGGGTTAGGGTACCCAGGAAAAAATGGATTGAAGTGACGACAGATATAAAGGCGGGAAAACTAAAGTTTGCTCCCGATAGAGAGAAAGACTTGCTGACGCTTGTCCTCGGTAATCCTGAGAAGGGAGGACGAACAAGAGGCTTCGGCCCTAGTGTTCCGTGGTCGCTTGGGTTTCCGGCCGACGCGGAGACTTATAGAAGCCGAGCGAGAGCTAAACAACGCCAGCTGGAGGTGCGGGAATGACCGGATGGCCGAGTTCCAACGCCGACTTGACCAGCAGCGGCGGGAGCTTCAGCGAGCAGCGGCGGGAGATAAATGAACTAAAAGGACGGCGCCCGCCGAGATAATACCGCTGAAATATCTCGGCGACGAGACAGCGAGCGTGGCCGACTCGGAGGCCCCTCCTACACGGATGATGATAGATGCCGGTCCTGGCGACCCCTTCGATGGAATCAAGGAGCAAACACCTTGTGATCTCCATGAGGTGTTCAGGAAGGTTTCTGTTAAGGTGGCGGTCGGCTATGTCTTACCGGCATTTGGACCTCGAAGGTGAGCCGGCAACATGGCATGGCAATCCGATTCCAGGCTGGCTATGCTCGTGTCGGGGTGGATTCGGTTGTCCCGTCGTGGGGGACATTGGAGCTCGATATCCCTGGAGGTGATGGGGGGCTTACACTCGAGAGAGGTGCTTCGGGAGAAATCATTCTCTCGGGAAAAGAAGAATATCAAGCTGCCGAGCTGGGTAGCACCTAGTACCGGTCGTCCCGACGGGTCACCATCACCTCCTCCAGGTGATCGCAGGCCACCATCACCTCCTCCTACTGATCACATGTCGCCACCATCACCCCGTGGGTACGGCGTCGACCACGACATCGGTAGTCCATCTCCATCTCCAGCGCCGCCGCCTCCGCCCAAAAAGACTCGGAATGCACCCAGCTGGAAGCGTTTCAAGAGTCCTGTCCCCAAGAGGTCGCCCCTCCCAAAAGTACCAAAGGTTCCTCCCCCCGTCCTTACGATCGTACCCGGAGGAAAATGATGCCATTGTTAAGAAAATCAATTATGATTTTTTTCATAAGCCAAAACCTCCAGCCGCGAGCCATACACGAGAGAAGCAAATAGCATATGCTACTAGTTTTCCGAACACACCATCGCAGTATGACTTACACGAGAAGAAGGATGACTATACACGCACTCTTGCGAAGGTAATTGACACAAAGAATGCTTGAAAAGGCTAAGGAGAAGGACATTGCTGGCACGAGCAAATCATCAGCTAGAAGTGCAACCGAGAATAAGTCAACTTCAACAAGTGCACCCCTCAAGGCCAAGCAAACGACAAAAGGCAAAAAGAGAAAGGAAGTTCCCCTCCTCGGTGCTCAGCCCAAACAATCGATCCCACCACTCAAAGTGCTTAATGTTCCCAAGGCTGTACCGGGAACATGGTGGTTTCAATATGGAAGAAGCTGCAAAGCTAGCGGCTGCCTGTGACGTTACCGTGGAGGAATTGATGTATGCAGCAGATGCTGCAGTACCCACTGCTGATATAGCTCCTAAATTTGTCTACGGGGCCGACTTGGTCAGCACAGAGCAGCTGCTTAAACTGCCAACACATATGCGGAATTTGCATCAGTGGTACCTTGATGCATGCAAGGAGAACATAAGGTTCATCGTGGCGAGTATACCATGGGAATATTACTACCGAAAGGAGGAGATCCATATTGAGATGAATGAACTCCGGCGGTTATTCAATCTAGATGCCCTCGACAAATCTCTCATGAGTTGCTATTGCTTGTAAGTTGTTAACTACATATAAGTTCATTTTCATTCAGTTCATGTTCGTTTTCATTGCATATATATACTCATTATATCTTATGTGTTCTCTTATGCGGACCGAAGATCGGTGAATGCAAAAGTAATAATATTATCAATATTGGGTTTATTGACCCGGATAAAGTACATGTTCAAACGGTAAAGTTTAATGCCCAAGAAACGGGGGAAACCTACTAAGGTTTTTGGGGGAGCAATATTTCTGTGATTCAATATTGTTTCCTTACAACTACGAGTGAGAGTCTTAATGATCTTTATGCACATTCAATTTTTCTTACTCGATGTTAAGTGTAATTCCTGACGTATATGCATAACATGTGCAGCTTCCACTGGATTCTACTAGACATTCAACCTCGATAAGGGAATAGTTGAGGTAAAAGACCCACCGAGTAGAGGCGTGGACAGGTTCCGGGACTTGCAGAAGTTGCTCCAAGTGTAATTTCCTTCATCGCCGCGCTTTATCATTCGTGAGATATCAATTAATTATCCACTCATTCAATCATTCTTTTGCCTGGCAGGGCTTGGACCGCTTTCAAGAGACATCGTAAGAACGAAACCTGGCAGCAGAAGCTAACATTTACTCCTGTACCGTGCCCCCAGCAGCCACAAGGGACGAATCTATGTGGATACTACGTTTGCGAGTCCATTCGCATGTTAACCACTGAGAAGCAGAACAATAATAAATTCAACGTAAGTTCACAACTTTATTTATTATCATCAATATTTCGTTATCAAGACTGATATAGTCATACTCATCTCATTTTCGTATATAGGTCGACTTCATGCGGGACAGACTCCAACCAAAGGAACACGCACTAGGAATCGCGGAGGAAGCTGGCGGGACTTTTGATTAAAGATGTACTAAACAACAAAGGCTTGTTTAGTCCAAATAGATGCTCTACCTCCAAATAGACGGTCGTTAGTACCGCTTGTCGATCGTGAGCTAAATGTATATATATATGTAAGGGCTACATGTAAAGAGGAATCGACTTTTGCTTCCAACATTTGTTTGATCGATCTATATATATATATATTGAATGAACGTGTACAATTTCTAGTAGCGTACAAATATATGCAACTTTTATTTTCGAACGAAAAAAATGATATAACAGGCGGTCGGTGGCGGGGGGAGGGGTGCTGCACCCTCAAACCCTAAAGCAGAAGCGTTGTGCGCGCGCCACGTAGAGAGGCCTTTTGTCGCGGGTGGTAATACCGCCCGCGACAAAAGGGCTCGTGCCCTGCGCGTCAGGCGGCTGCCACGTGGTGGACCTTATGTCGCGGGTCGTAAGTGACCCGGGATAAAAGGCCTCCCTTTTATCGCGCCTTGCTTGTCGCGGCTGGCCGCCCGCGACAAAAGGCCCTAACCACCCGGATCAAAAGGCCTGTTTTCCACTAGTGGAAAGCTCAAACCATCCGAAGAGAAGATCGAGGGCTATTTGATAAAATGCCCCACTTTACTTTGGCATTTGCCCCAAAAGGCACATTTACTTTGACATGGATAAAATGCCCCATTTTACTTTACTCATTTGCTAAAATGCCCCGTTTGATGATTTATTTTCAGCTACCAATATTAACAATCCAATCTAATCTCTAACCACGCTCCCGTCGGAGACGACAGAACTCTGTACAAGCAACGCCGGCGATGACTGGCCGCCGCGACCAAGCCCAGCGCCGCTCTCTCTCTCTCTCTCTCTCTCTCCGCTGCCACCTCCCTCTTCGCCCCCATCTCTCTCTGTCCCTCTCTCTCCGCGTCCATGTGCTTCCTATGGCGACCACGGATGGCCGCAGCGGCTACCCCTCGTCGCCGTTACCCGCGGACTCAGCTGGACGTGCCGTCCGGCCTCCTGCCCACCATGGGTGTGGCGTCGTGGTCCTTTGCTGAGGCTGCGGTGCGCGGAGTACACAGGGATAACCAGCGGCAGGAGGGACGACAGGTAGTCAGCCATGGCGGTCGGCGTCGGAAAGTAGTAGTGCGGCAGCTGAAGGGTCGGCGCCACAAAATCTCGGTACCATTGTCGCCGGCGTCGCGTGCCTCGTTCGTATGGGAGGAAGAGACACGAGCGATCGAGTTATACAGGTCTATCTACCAAGATTTTACGATCAATCCACTCAGCGGCCAAAAGGGCAACTACGGTTGGAGATTAGATTGATTAAGTAGAGATTACTGGAGTAGATTAGTCTAATTAGCAGTAAATCACCCAGATAGGGCATTTTAGCAAATAAGCAAAGTAAAATGGGGCATTTCATCTATGCCAAAGTAAATGTGCCCTTTGGGGCAAATGCCAAAGTAAAGTGAGGCATTTTATCAAATAGCCCGAAGATCGAAGCAGGAACATTCAACCGTTCCCAAGATAGCTCTGGCGCAGTGTTCGTGATTCAATTGGATGCTCTTGAAAAGTCGGGCTATCTCAAAGATGATTCTTTTACAGTTGAGTGTTCTCTGACCGTGCTCAAGGAAATACCTGACGTGGTAACGAGCTCAGATGATGAAGGGGATGCCCCGTCCTCTGGCTTGCACCAGCATCTCGGTGAGCTCCTGCGGCGCGAGACCGGAGCCGATGTCACGTTTGTCGTCTCCAGCGGGTTACACTACTGTACGGTATAGATTTAGGGGCATTTCAAAGTGCCTCAATAGGTAGCCAAAGTGCCCCTAATTACTTTTAGGGGCACTATGAAAAGTGCCCCGGATGCTTGTGTCCCTAATTAAAATAGGGGCACTTTGAGATCTGCCTCTAAAGGTTTTTAGGGGCACTTTGAGATGTGCCCCTAAATGTATTTAGAGGCACTTCCAGACGTGCCTCAAAAAGCTTTTAGGGGCACTTTAAGATATGCCTCTAAATGTATTTAGGGACACTTCCGAATATGCCTCTAAATAGATTTAGAGGCACTTTGAGATGTGCCTCTAAAGGCTTATATGGGCAGTTTGCGATGTGCCTCTAAACGTTTTTAGGGGCAGTTTGAGAACTACCCCAAAAAGCTTTTAGGGGCACTTTGAGATCTCCCTAAAACACAATTAACGGCAACTCTAAGAAATGCCCCAAAACATAATTAGAGGCAAATTTAGGAAAATGCTTCAATATAACAATAGAGGCAAATATAAACAGCAATGTATGCACATAATCCAAATATACAAATGTACCAGAAAAGTATCCAACTCTTTAATACATATACATAATCCAGAACTCTATATAACACATCATAACAAATCTGTAATACATGTAACTTCACAGCATTCTAAATATCAGGTTTCAACTAAAAGTTTAAGTCAAAACTGCAACCGTCCAATCATGACATAAACAATGCCATCGGTAAGGCCTAGAGCGAACTGAATTGCTTCCAGAGTATGTGCCACGACGACGACGGGAAGAACATTTGAACTAGAAAAGAAACAACATATCAGTAGTTCACTCAAAATTTAGTAAATCCTAATTTTTAGTGGCAAATACATGACTTGCATATTATAAGAATATATTTTACAAAAAAACAAACTTGTGAGTGGTCAAAACAGATTTCAAAGAATAGTTATTTTACAACTTCACTTCACACGAGTTAGCGAGATACAAATCAATACTCGTTCAAATAATACATGACCCATGCCTCAATTCTAGTAGCAACTAAGTTTCACAACAACCTACTGATCTTTAGGTCTTTTTATTCAAATATATTCTGTCCACTTCCAACTACAACTGTATCCGAAGTTCATTTTAATCCGTGATTGACATGTAGTGCTCCACACTCAAATCCTTCTTTTAATATGGTAGTAAACTCGCAGTACAATACAACAATAAAACTCCCTCAAGGATTTCATCAATAATTTTGAAATATGCCTAGCCTTATACAAACGTCATTCATCTTAATAACCTTAATTTTCATAGCACGCAAGTCACGGTATCACCAAAATCATGATCACATTTTAGAGAAGATTAGGTCAAGCATATGTAACCAAAGCGTTAAAGAGCAAAACAGGGATTAACTCACCAGGCATATCCAAGAAACAAAACGTACATCTCACTTATCGGCAGCACCACTGGGAAATAGGGAAGAGCTCACCATCTCGCTGAAGAGAAGATTAAGATGTTAAAGCATGCAAATTATCTTAATATAATTCACAGTACCAATAGTTGGCAACTCCATATGATGAAGGGAAACATGTATTCTTTCCAAGAAATATAAAGTAAACCTGATAGTGAGTTACAGAAAGGGTCCATATAAATCGGCCTATTTTCATACAAATTGTGTGATACCTACAGATTGTGGAGGAAATTAAATTGTAACTAAGTTTGGGACACTACCACACTTTCTTCTATATCATAACTAATTATGATGGTACAATGGAAGAGAGTATGGTGATAACTGAACTACCACACTCTTCTATATCATATGTTAAACATAACCAAAAGACTCACACGATGCCTTGACATACTTTCAACTCAATCAGGAACTACAGACATTTAAAAAAATAGCTGCTTGGCACTCATCCGCAGAAAAATATGGAAGGATTTTTCGGGTTTCTAATTACGCGCCCTTATGGGATATAACCGATCGAAATAAAATTTCGCACAAGAGCAGTCCAATGTCAATAATAAATACTCCGTATGAGATTGGATGCGAAGTGTAATCATCTCGAATAACAGAGAATTATGATGAAGCATATAATTTTATAGAACAAAGCAAAAACAATTAAATGTATGTAAGGAACCGTGACTATATCGGCCCTAGAACTCACAAAAACACAAGCACGCCACACGCGGATGCCTAGAAGAATGACGGAACTACCATTCTCCATGTAAGGTCTTCGGCCCAAGGGGGCTAAGCACGACTTCAATAGATAAAATGCCTTGAGTACTATAAATGCATCATGAGTAAGAAATAGTCAAAAATACTGGGTCTTCCTAGAAAACCTAATGTGAGATAAGTTTCAAGTAAACAAAAAACCTTAATAAGATTACATTGCATTTCCCTAACTATTTTGGCATTGATACCTCATAGGTACTTCACCAGCCAGCCAGGTTGCACAACGTCACTTGATGTCCAGATGATCATATTATTACCAAAGCCACATTGTTATAAACTGTTAGTGCTATCTAGTATGGAGAGTGCTTTTGATAGTCTACAAAGCGATGTATTTGAAGAATAATGCTTCAGACGTGTGGTAGAGCATTTTTTTTTGTCGAGTCTATAATGTTTACCTCCGATACGCAGGGCGACTCACAAGCAGAGGGGATATTGTAGATTAGTAAGCATCGGATGCCAGTTTTGGGACATGCCGAAGTCTCTTTCTAGCTGAAACAATAATTAGGTTCAAAATATTACTATACATAAGAGCCGAGTGGTCAACTCTAGCAAACGGTGCGTGGAAAGCACTCGCTATTTAGGACGGTAGGTACGCTCACGGTACTATATTTTTGCTTTAGGTTCTCAAGCTGAATTGATCTGTTTCAGATCTCCGCTCGTTGCTGCGAGAATAAACCAAAAGGTAAAGCTAGCATGTTTTGCAATGATGTGTTCAACTTGTGGTTAAATTTAGTGTTTACCTCGCAATAACTTCTTTATTTGTGTACGAAGAGTTCTTTTGTCGATGTATTTCTTGGTTGGTGTAGTAGGCGATGCCTTGGCCTTCATCTTCTTTTTTTTCGTCGTGCGATTGGCATCCTTCGAGAAGAAATTGTTGTTTAGTAGACGTGTCTATGCAGAAATTGTATGCTTGGGCAAACTTTATTCCTATTTAATCCGAGTAATAACTCTGTAATCTTTACTTACTTCTTCATTCGAGGCAGCCGTCGTGCGAGTCGGCGTGGTTCTCGAAGCTTTGGTATCTTCTGGTGCATTTGGCATTTCTTCGAGCGGACGAGTACAACAGATTTTTATGGGTATGTCGGGGTTTTTGTCTTTGGTGCTCGATGATAGTGCTACTGCTAGAGAAGTAGTGCCGATTAGTTCAAAGTTTGAAATAAGAAATGTTCAGTATGTGCAACTGCTGTGGTACGAAATGTTCGAGTACATGCAAGTCACAAATAGGGAAGCTAACCATATTCCAAGATCCGAGTGTTCTATCTCCTGCAAATATTAAAGGAAATGCATAAATTATACTGTAGTCGTTGCTTTTATGATCACTTAAATTCACTATTTCAAGAGGAAACATGCTAAGAACAGACCAAATTTACCTCCAAAAACCGTTCTCAAGGTAGGTATGTCCATTGTCACTTAGTTCGAGCAAACTAAAAACCAGCAAATATATTACTTGTTAAGTTATGGTTAATGATAGTTCTCAACAATATATTCTAGACTGTAATGAGATCAGTGAAAGTGACACATAAATACATAATCAATTCCTTGATCTATATGCGCTTGGTTTTTTAATCACGTTAACCAAATACTAAAATGATTTGAGTTGTAAGCTTTAGTGAAGAAAAAAAAATATCTACCATCAGACCTTACTGAATCAGCCTCTATCCTCACAGGCCTGTTCAAAACAGCCTAATGACAATGCAAACTATCTGCTACAACATGAAGTGCTACCAGCAGATAACCTAGTGTTGTTGAAATCATTTGTGCTCAACTTGCAGATACGGATGGTGTCAAACTGGCAATACAACAATACTTTAGGCATCTTACAAGATAAATTCTTATAACAAAAAATTTAGGAAAATGAGAGGTTTCCAAAGACGTGGTCCGAAGTAAATGTCCATGTATGAATATCAGAGAACGCCCTTGTTATCTATTTTATTACCTAGCTTTATTTCAACAATGCATCATTTTACCAATTAAGTCAGCTTGGCTCGAAGCATCTTTCATAAATACAGAAGCATGAATCGACAAACTAATCAGGGTAATGTGTATCTCAATAATTTTACAATCTATGCAGATTATCGGGGAAGAATGAGTAATGCGAGCATCACCTTGGTATCTACTTACTGAATTTATTTCATAACCTAGTGCACTAAGTAACTAATGGAGCAAGTGTGCTCTTCCTATGACATGGTTGTAGAATAAGAAAAAACCGACAATGCTTCACTCTTGTCCAGTAGAAGGGTGAGACATTATACACCAGAAATACTGACCACTAATGCCTACAAATAACAATATGATATTTACCAAAAGAATTCCGAAAAAAATTAAGGAAAGTAGCTAAAACTAAAGTATAATATATTTTTTTGAGGGAAAAAACTAAAGTATAAGCTCTACTATATTCTGATGTGTCCTACTAATGAGAGGTTCTGAAGCATGCAGAGAGCGAAGATTCGAAAAGAATTGGAATCGTGAGAATTTCTGAGAATCCTGAAACATGGAATGGCGGCAGAGGAATATTCAGTACTCGATGGACATCAATCATGGTAAATATGTTTAGAACTTTAGATATATGCAGGGCAATAGAATTTCCTGTGAGGATGCCTATCGATAGCAGTCTATACTTAATTTTCTTGGTTTCGTGAGTTGCACTGTGACTTGTAAAAGGCAGAATAGTCTGGTCATGTTCAGATGTGTATTGAGGACCTCCTAAATAAATTAAGTATTTATCTATACATTCTAGTTTACAAAATTCGAATTATACTTGACTTGAGTCATTTTGTCATGGTACATGTTTGTTGCGTGAATGAAAAGGCATAGGAAAAAATATTGCTTAAGCCCTTTTACTTGTTCGTGTTGTTCACCACTATCTAAGCTAAGGAAGTAAGCACTAATAGAGAATGGTACACAGACATTCCTTTTTACTATGCAACTGCGAGCCAAAAAGCACACTATCAACATAACAACCAGAGACTGTCAGGTTTTGCATAACTAATCAGAGAGGGTGAAAAAGATGATGAAGGTATAAAACACTACAGTTTACCGTCTGAAAACCTTTTAGCCAAATTTTAAGAACTTTAAATTCATTGTTTCGACGAAGGAGACAGACTGCTGGGATACGCGAGATCTGCTCCATCGTGAAAACAGACCCAGGTCCTTGATGTCTTTTTTTCCGAGATGATACCTCAGAGATATTACTGGTTGCTGATGAAGATAGTCAACAAGATAATGGGGGAGATAATCACATCATTTCCAAAGGAGAAATTTACACGGGGAGCAAAACTCTGAATGTGTTCATGTTGGTTCGGCCTTTACTGGAATACAAATAGACCGGCCCATCTTATCCAACTCTTTAGCCCTCTCTGCATCTTAGACAAAGTGACCTTTAAGTATCAGTTTTAAGCTTCCAGATAATTGTACATGCATACTGAATCTTGCAGCAAGCATAGGGGAAATTTATGACAAAATATATTGTGAAGCAAAAGAAGTATAGTTGACTAGTTTCTTTTTAAAAAATCCTACTTAGAAATTCCAAAAATGTTGCTCTATCATCCAGTGGCAAACTGTACACTAGTTAAACCAAAATTCAACATAGTTCGGTTCAAGTCTTCATTTTAGAAGCACATATTGTTGTTGAGACCATGTCTTATTGTCAGTGAGCTTAAGCAGTATGACCAGTAAACGGAGATCGAGAACTGGTAGCCACAAAACTTGAAGCACGGTAAAACAAATGTTCAACGATTTTTGAAGAAATTATCATAGAATCCATTGAAGCTGATAATAGTGTTTTAACTCGGTGTCCCTTGATTAAGTTTACACAGACGAGGATAGAGGTACTTTTGTATATATATAGTCTCCAAAACAGGATACCTTTGACAAGCAAAAAAATCGATATAAGAAAAATGTAACTGAAAATACATGATGAAATAAATGTTTATACAATCGGGACGCTTACAGCTCGAGGAGATGTAATTGTAGAGATTCGGGAAGAGGTTGAATGGGCACCCATCCCAGCCTTACACATATCCGGGCCAACATTGGTGTCAACTCTGAGTGGCCAAAGAATTGGTGTGTAAATATGAAATTGACCGCATATGAACCAAAAGTTCAAAACTACTCCAACAACAACTTACAGGGAAGGCATTATGATGTAATGTCGGTAGACGAACACATTCAACACTTTTGAGCCCCACTACACGTAAGCTAAGCGAGGTAATCCCCGGGAAAAAAATGAAATCAGTTTTAATGAACTTCTCTTTACGGAACCGCATGGGGCTTCCGGACTTTCTTAAAACTAAAAAAGATCCTTCACTATTTTAGCCAACATCACATATTACAGCCTTTTGATATGATTGTGCCACGCACTTAACTTTTACATTAGCACACGATACTCATTTTCAGATACTAAATGCAACATCATCTTATTATACTTCTTGTTCCATTTTATTTGTTCACACACGATGGTTGTAGTTCACCTGTCATTTCAAGCACTTAGAAATTTTCTCCGACCTAGTTTGTAGGGCAGCGCGTTGTTATCTCGGGTGTGGCCCCTCTGGGCTTGTAAACAACATCTATTTATCAATGAATCAAAACGCACAGCTTTTGTGTTTTCTCAGGAAAGAAAGCACTAGTATTTTTTCCAGAAAATGTTAAGAGATATAACAAAACATCTTACTTTGCTGAGTCAGGGGCAATATCGATCGGACGGAGCGGAGGACATGAGGCCTGGATAGCCTCAGGTTCCTGCAAGAATGTTCTAAAGAGATGACGATTGGGGACGACAAAACGATTGCAGTTCCTGCAATACGGTTCGTTAAATTTGGGTCAATGAATGGAAACAATTACTGATAGCATGAGTGATAATCTACTTTTGTTGGTAGCAAGAAAAGAGCATCAGAAACGGGACTGAATTTTGTTAAATCACTAAAATCTAAATGAGATCTCTGTTAACGGTTAGATGAGGAATTGACCGGACACAACTTTGGCGAATTGGAAGACTACAAAAGGCACCTAGAGGTAGGGTTTTCATTCTGGAACAAATTATCATATCGTCGTCCATTGGTTGATAAACCTACTCGCAGAGTACATGAAGAATGGATGGGGATCACAACTTTTATTTATCAACTCAATAAGTGGCAGAACGCATGTTAATTCTACACTATAATACACCACCAAACCTACGTGCTAACGAACACGAGAAGTAAACGGCACAAAAGAGACAGGCATAAATTGCCCATGCCTAAGAAGCATTTTCACAAACACATGGTAGGCAAGCTGTAATACCATTCGAAATAAACCAGTGAGAGATGAGAGAGAGGTGGCAGAGCTTGTTGAGATACACTAACGGTTGAAGGAGCAGAGCCTTGAAGAGGAGGCGAGAGCGGCAATAGCAGCAACACTGCCACCGGGCGGCGCCACTGCGCGGTCACGCCAAGCCGCACGCAAAAGAGGCGGAGGAGCAGGAGCACGGGGCGTCGAGGAGGAGCACGGGGCGTCGAGGAGAGGGGAGCAGCGGGAGGCGCGGTGGTGCTGGAACCGCGACGGCGACCGAGCCGAACCCTCCGGCTAGGGTTAGCCGCCTCGTCGCACTCGGGGTCGGAACGAAGGGGCGCGGAT
This sequence comes from Lolium rigidum, assembly GCF_022539505.1. NCBI lineage: Eukaryota > Viridiplantae > Streptophyta > Magnoliopsida > Poales > Poaceae > Lolium > Lolium rigidum. The sequence continues at coordinate 293,604,966 of NC_061508.1, forward strand.
GGGGATCCGGTGGGAGCGGACCAAGGCGCAGCTTCGCCAGTGAGTGCCGGCGTCGTATGCGGCCGGCGTTGGCGGGGACGACGGCAGACGGTGGCGCCGTGGCGGCGGCATCGCGGGCGCGAGAGGGGACCTCTCGATTGCTTGATTTTTTTTTACAACGCGAGACAGACGAGAGATCTATCTTTCAAGGCAGTTTTCATTCTAGTCCTTATAGTTTCTTCTATTCTGAACGACAAGCGTTGCCTTTTCCGCTGCTCCGCTCGGTCATTTCATATGCACTGATTGGGGCACTTGTCAAACTGCCCCAATAGGTGTATACCAATTGGGGCACTTGTCAAACTGCCCCAATAGGTGTATACCAATTGGGGCACTTCTCCAAACTGCCCCAATAGGTGTATACCAATTGGGGCACTTCTCCAAAGTGCCCCAATAGGTGTATAGCAATTGGGGCACTTCTCGGAACTGCCCCAATAGGTATATAGTAATTGGGGTACTTCTCCAAACTGCCCCAATAGGTAGAGCATTAGAGGCATTTTAGGCAAAGTGCCTCTAAAGGGAGGTATTTAGGGGCACTTTGGAAAGTGCCCTAGGACAAAGTGCCCCTAAATCCCTACCGTGTAGTAGTGTTATTCGCGGCGCACAAGGCCATACTCGCTGCAAGGTCCCCCGTGTTCATGGCAGAGCTTTTTGGGAAGATGAAGGAGAAAAGCTGCAGGCGCGTCGAGGTGAAGGACATGGAGGCAGAGGCCTTCGAGGCAATGCTGCATTTCATCTATACGGACACGGCACCTGAACTCGATGAACCGCTGGAGACGACGATTGTCATGGCTCAGCATCTGCTTGCTGCTGCTGATAGGTATAGCTTGGATAGGCTCAAGCTGATATGTGAACACAAGCTCTCCGGTCAAATCACCGTCGACACGGCTGCGAGATGACTCTGGCTCTAGCGGAGCAACATAACTGTTCCTTGCTCAAGGATAAGTGTTTAGAGTTTATCGTCAGTACTCTCGCGATCCTCGATGTCGTCATGGCGACCGAGGGGTATAAGCAACTAGAAGCAAGCTACCCGTCGGTTCTGCGCGAGCTTCTCAAGTCTGCACGTGCGAGGAAGCGTAGCTAGTTTACAGGGTCCAAGCCTCCATGGTTTGATTGCTGTCAGTGTGGTCTATAGTAACTTGTGTCTTCTGTCGTTCCCCGGAAAAAAACTTAATTGCATGAGTCGACTCGTATATGGATCGAAGGGGTACTATATTTGTTTGTTCACACTTCTCCTTTATGTTTTGGGCTGTGATGGAGAGATATGGAGAATTGGAGAGCAAAACATTGCCTTCTGATTTTTCACTCTTATTCGTGGTTCTCAGAAAGTTATAAAAAAAAGTCGAACTTTTAGAACTTTAACTACTCGGTCCAGTGTCTTTAAAAATAAATTAGATGTTTGGAAATGGAATGTATTTTTTTCCTCAACAGTAATTTCATGATACACAATAAAATTATGATGTTTCGTAATATTTTTTTAATAATAAGTAATATCTCCGTTCTAAAACATAAGATTTTTTTTTTTAAAAAGCTAGAAAACCTTTTTAGCTTTCTAAAAATGCTTATATTTCAAAACGGTGGTAATACATACCAAACCTATATTTTTTTAGAACATTAAGTTGATTAAACGATAGCTATTATAAAATCAGGAGAAAGTGGTATGCAAAGCATGAGTATTGAAAGGATTCAAGCTACGTTGACTTCATTGATGTACTAATTCATTATGCATATAATTTCCATCTTTTCCTAGCTCCACCACAATTTTCTTCCAATATCGGTACATTACGTGTAGAATTAGGAAAGGACGAGGACGAAATTCATGTGTTTGCCAAGGCATTTGAAGCATGTGAAATTTGATCGTGTAAAGTTTCTCTTCGATGTAAAGGGACACCCAACGAACCTTGACTTGGTTAAACATTCACATATCACTGATTGCATTCGGGACATGAGTTGTACTTTGTACACATGATTCCCCGAGGCCTGTCCTTTGATCGCCTTTCAGGTTGTTATGGCTTCACTTGGCACCGTCTACTGCGGCAGCTGGTCAGATGGCATCTTATTTTGTATTAAAATCGCTTGATGGATCTTTCGCATTTTTCGGATGGTAGAGTTTCACATGAAACTCCAACTCCAAAAACCAAAATAGAGCGGACAATATTCCATGTAGCTCAGTTGCCTTGTACTATGATGCAACCCAATGCGAGCACAAGGTTGTTTTACTTCGATAATTGGTCAATCTTGCTAAAGATAATCCATAACCTATTCTCGTAGGAAGGGATTTCAATATCCTCACATTTCAGCAAGACAAAAACAATTACTCAAGAAGGTTTCTATGCTTTCTTATTTAGTTTTGTCATATTTTGGATCTTAGTGAAGCTGTATTATGTAATGATGTACACCGAATGGGAAGCAAAACATTGTATTGTCATAGATCGTGCTCTTTACCGTATTGAGGCAATCTCTGGCCATATGCTCCAATACTTCTTGATGTTGGGATCACAAAAATTCAAGGTCACAAACCACATTTGATAGGTGAACCCACATTCAGTGGTGATAGGAGATTCACGCTAGCGACATATATACAGAAAAAAGAGAAAAAAATCGAGGTTTTTAGTGATCATTAATAATCTCGGGCACCTTGCGAAAACCCGTTTTCCTTCTTATCGGGAGAAATAATATACTATTACAATATACTCCCTTAGTCCTTTAGTTCTAAAATTTATGGGGTGTACAATTTTCTCTAAGTTTCTCACAATTTATAGAGAAATATATCTACATACAAGATAAATTTTATGGGGAGTATATAGTAGTACATTATAATGTATTTCGTGAAAAATATATCAAATTGATTTGTTATCGTAATCCGCTTGGCTCATCATGATCAATGATGACCATGGTGTGACCGCTGGTATACTGCATGGTTGATTCATCACTTGTTCGATTCGTTTCCAACTTTCCAACTTCCAATGTCCATTAATTTGTATCTTTGCACGAGGAGTCGTGGGTACGTATGTTCGACATGTGCATAAATGGCACTGCGCGCACTACTACCTTCGACAATCACATTCGCAAACACCCTTCTCAGTTCCTCGTATCATCTCCCTGCATTCCCTCTCGGTCCCACGCCTTTCATGGAGAAAACTACCTGCACCAACCTCACGGACGTCGTGCGCTCGGTGCAGCTGCTCAAGGTCAACGGCTACTCCATGACCAAGACCATGGACTGCGAGGAGGGTTGCATAAAATCCAGGTGGAATGTCGATGGGTATGACTGGGAAATCCGCTTGTATTCTGCAGGTTTGCCTGGCCACACGGTGGCTTCTACAGTTCGTGGATAGCAGTGGAGCTCGTCTTCCTCAGCGAAGCCCGCGCGCGCAACGTGAAGGCGACCCTAGGCTATCGCCTGGTAGATCCGATTCCGACAGCGAGGCTTAATGAATTTTCAGAAGAAAGGAGGCATACCGTAACATTCAAGAATCCCCAGGATAGCTCGTCTCGACATCTGATCATTCAGACATCTGATCTAGAAAGCTGGCGCTATATCATGGACGACTCGTTCACAGTGCAGTGCACCATCAGCGTGCTAAAGGAGATTCCTGATCTGGCGACAATCTCAGCTAAAGAAGTGGTGGTGCCATCCTCCAACTTGCACGAGCACCTCGGCGACCTCCTGAAGAACGAGACCGGAGCGGACGTCACATTTGTTGTCTCTGGTGAGTCCTTTGCCGCGCATAAGGCCATACTTGCCGCAAGGTCCCCCGTGCTCATGGCGGAATTCTTCGGGGAAATGAAGGAAACGAGGTCTCCATGTGTGGAGATCAAGAACATGGAGGCGACGGCCTTCAAGGCCATGCTGCACTTCATCTACACTGACACTGTGCCGGTACTTGCTGATACTCTGTCGGAGACGTTGGTGGTTATGGCTCAGCATCTCCTGGCAGCCGCTGATAGGTATGGACTGGACAAGCTCAAGCTGATTTGTGAACGCAAGCTCGCCGGTGGCATTAGCGTCAGCACGGCTGCGACGACTCTAGCCCTAGCAGAGCAGCACAACTGTTCCCTGCTCAAGGCAAAGTGCTTGGAGTTCATTGTGAGGACTGCAGCCACTCTTGATGCTGTCATGGCGACAGAGGGGTACAGGCACCTGGAGGCAAGCTGCCCTTTGGTGCTGCGCGAGCTTCTGAAATGTGCCCGTGGGAGAAAGCGTAGCTAGTGCAGATGTCCGTCAGTAATTGATGGTATGAAATGTGTGTCTCGTGTGCTGTTCGTAGCAACATATGCCCACGTCTCATTCTAGAAAAGAGAATTCATTTCCATCTAAAACTACACGCGACAACGAGTTTTGCTTGCTTGTATTACTTGAATCCTTTTTGTCGAGTTCGGTGTTATCCAAAGCACATTTGGTCAGCAGCGTATCGTCGTGCGGAGACTTCCTCGATCACTGCTTCCACAGGCGAAAGTCTTCTTAGCTCCATGGTATTTAAAAAATGAAGCAGCTTTAGCTTTTTTTTCATCTATGGAGTTGCTCCAGCTTTTGGTACAAATACATGTAGTTGCTCCAGCTTTTAGTAAAACTAGATGAAGGCCCCGCGCGTTGCTGCGGGATTTTTTAATTAATATGTTGTTATTTTGGTGTAAATATACTACTTTTGGCAAACTGTTTTCTTAAGCTGAAAAACAAATATGGCACGTGATAGAGGCCGTAAAAATAGCACCAAACAGGATCATATGAATTCATAATGGTACATGTTAGAAGAAATAATGAGGCCCCGATCACCTAAGCTATTATTATTGGAAACTTCACTCTGGTTCCTTGAACTTGCGATAAAATACAACAATATATATAGATGGAAATACATATGAAAATACATTGCAGAACGTATGGCATGGTCAAAGGTACTGTAACTTCTAATTGCCAATCAAGATGGAGTGTACCATCTCACCATATTCTCCCAATTCTGATCGATTGTGACGAGCGATCCATCCATGCTAATTTGTAGGATTTTTTTTGTATGAAACACTGGTTGTGGCAAGCTAGTATCCGATGGTCATGCCAAGAGCAGGGACCAGACGTGGATATGCAGTTCTAGAAGTAAGATTGAAGTTAGAGAAGACACCTTACAATGTCTTGTCGGCAATTGATATATGCACATCTCTTTCACTTTTCTCTCTACGGAAGAGCATAGAACATTAGCTTCCGAATCGGATTTAGAAATTTAATCCTCGGGGTTCCCCGGATCAGGGAGAGGAAGCGCCATTGAAGGTAAGGAGGATTGAAAAGCAGTTGATTATGGATCAGTGGTGCTGGCCGGCAATATCCATGACAGAGTTGTATTACCAGAATTGGAGCAACGAAGTTGAGGGGCGGCTACAACTCCTGCAATGTATCCAGATTGAACCTTGAGTCTCACTGGAGGACAACAAATGCATAAAAAAGCACAATAATCAATTTGATTCTAACCAAAAGATGCAGATGCAAGATCACCTGTACAGGAGCAGAGCTGGGCCTTCAAACAGTCTAGGCGATATGGGGACCGAAGCAACAGAGTCTTTGCTCAAATCCACTTCAGAAGGCGCACGCCTCGATTGAGGAATCAATCTTTGCAAGGATGCTCGCCGATTTGCCCGTTCCTATGTCCTGCAGCACACAGCTCGCGATGGCTGCGTTGGGATGATTTCATGTGCATGGATAAAGCGAACGCTGGGGACAGGTGGAAGTAGAGTGCGGGAGGATGGAGGCGATTGTGCGGGCAAGCCCGAATCAGTGGAGGACATGGGAGGGTGCTAATAAAGAGAAAATAGGCTTACGGCAAGTGGGCAACATTGACTTCATCAGTTACAGAGCGAAGGAGAACCGAGGAGTCGCACTAAGAAAGGAAGAGAAACCGATTCGTCAAGCGGGGAAAATATGTAAATACAGAGCACATTTCGACTTTCTCGTGAAATAGCTGAAACCTGCTGAAACCTGAAACCTGGTGACGTGGCTCAAGGAAATTGCAGGAAAATGGGGTAGTGGGGGTCTCCTATTTAGAGATAGAAGATACGTGGAGTTGGTTCCGCAGAACACAAAAACATGGATTGGTTGTTTATTTACGTGCCATTGCCATCGATAAGTGACCAAAATGTTACGCACATTTTATCTTTCTCCCACTCCTCTCTTAGGCATGTTTTCCGATGCCCAGACTCTTCCTCGATTTAACTTCACCACCGCGTGATTCACGCCTGCCGCTACCGAATCGAGGCCACCGGCAAACGAATTAACTTACCTTCGACCGGAGTCAAACTTGTCTGAATCATTCTTGGTGTCGTGCAAATCGAGTTGTAGCTTGTTGCCGCCGCCGTCGCCGCCAGAAACTTGTTGTGACCGCCTCAACCAACTTCGTCATGGGTGAGGCGGCGTGAGACGTAGTGGCGGCGACAGCAAGCTCCTGGCGGTGGCGGCAGCGAGCTACAACTCGATTTGCGTGGCGGCGAGAACGAATCTGACAAGTTTAACTTCGGCTGAAGGTACGTCGACTCATTCGCTGGAGTCCATGATTCAGCGGCGACAAATGTAAATCGTGTTGCGATGAAGTCAAATCAGTAGCAGTTGGATGTAAATTATGGCGCTCCGTGTTTTTATGTTTGTGTACCAAAAGCTAGAGCAGCTTGCAGTTAACTTTTCAAATCCGTCTCCTCTCTTGGGTGCCTAATGGATTTGTAACTCTAATATTATCTAAATATAGATCTGAAAACTGGTTCAAGATTTCTAATTACCCGGTGTTTGGGAACGTCACGGCAGTGCCAGGTGGTTCAGCGCCGCCGCCATGGCCATCCTCACCGTTGTGGCCAGGCCAACTCCACCGCCAGGATATACTTCGCCATGGGCCAGATGGACTTCCAGCCAAAGATTTAAGCGATCACGCGGTGCGTTCCATACATAACGAGGTGTGCTCTGCATTTTTATATTTCACGAATTCAACTTCACGAAATTGTACCAAAAGCTGGAGCAACTCCAACTTCTCATAACCATGGAGCTAAGGGGGACACCGAAGCACACCCCCTTCTCGACTCTGATGGCAGGAACCACAGCTTAAAGAATGCTCAGTTTACTTGTAACCTTTCTGACACGAAGACGTGTTTATCTATTTACTGTTGGCGCTAGCTCTCTCTCGCTCACAGACGAACCAGGCGAACGGAGGTAGAAGAAGAAGAAGACATGAGACCAGAAAAATTCTCGGCAACGAATGTCGTGCTGCACAAATGACGTCTTTTTCCTTCAAACTAGTGGCTCATACCACAATAGCTTTCACCTCCTCGAAACAAGCGTTCCTCCCGCTATATTAATATAGCAACCACACATACAAAAATTCTTGAAATAAAAGACAATGTTGGGGCAGCAGCAAACACACGTCCAAACAAGAAAATTAATATATAAATTGGAGACAAAGGCATATCAACTAAACGAAGGAGACCCCATACCCACTGCGCCCTTCGGAGAAGTACCACCATGCTCCGAGCTCTGGATCGTCATGTACCAAGCTGCACCTTCAAGAAGGAAAGCGACCATTGCTGCCCGAACTAGAAGGTTCTAGGGTTTTCTCCGGCACACAGAGGGAATTGGAAGAAGGGTAGCCACGACACCCTCCACAAAGGAATGTTACCACCCTCTGGTGGCAGCGCGCCGGTGGCGGGCAAGCCGACAAGGATTTCTCCGTAAAATCCCTATCCACAACCCCGAGCGATACGACGCATCGAAGCTCTGCGAGGACTCGGTCCTGCCACCACCAAACTCACCGACCACGAACATGCACCATTGTGGTCAAGAAGTCACCATCATCGTCTCACCACGGTTGGCGTCATGAGGTTTGCAAGGTAGAGGCGAAAGGTAGCTTGAAACGGGGCCAACGGTACCACGACCGCGCAGGAGGGAACTACCTCCAACGACAAAGCGGTAGTCGACCAGATGCACCCGCCGTCACTTTTACCAGTCCAAGTTAGGCCCGGCAAGGCCATGATCGGGCTCGTAAAGACCACCTCCGTGCTGCAACAGGTCGGTCGCTAGCGTTGTGGGCACCCCGAACTAGCTGTCTGAAATACCTGTTATGTAATCAACTCACGGCCCCATGATCAGTGTGCCGTGAACACATAACCGAAGTGATATCGAAGTTACATCATCCATTACAGTACCGAATTTAAAGTTTATAACATGGTCACATGACCAAGTCTTAAAAAAATTGTCACATCGGGCTGAATTCGAACATACATATCAGCGGATACAAAACAACGACATCGGGCCCAAGTCATGCCTTAAACACTAGAGGCAGCTGACTGAGAGAACGTCCTAGGTCGCATAGTCGTCATAGTAACCTCCTTCGTCTTCATAATCCTTCCCATAGTCTGGCCAAGTAAATAGCCAAGGACAAAGCCGTGATTAAGCGGATGCATATTTGGCAGTAGCAAGGTAATAGGCACTATTCTAAGGCAACAAAGTGAGAGATAGTTTCTCTCGTGGATATAGCATGTGTGACAGAGACTGTTTCTCTTGTGGATATATCTGTATAACTTTGTTGAAGAAGATACTTCAAAGGAAGTTTAGACTTAAAACCACTAGGATGGGGTAATCCTATCTTTTCTTTCTCGGTCATCTCCATATGACCTCCAAAACTTTTCACGTACCCTTCCGGTACTCTGAAAACAACTTCGTCTTTTCTTTGGTAAACCATTTCTAAAACAAAACCCATCAGGCTAAGCAACGGCCATTCCAACCGTCCATGACCGCGGACGCGGCTATTCGAATAGATTACACTCTGCAGAGGTTGCGCACTTTTCCCACAAGATCCGCGATTCTATCATGTGGGCATCATCCCTGTATATTAACTGTGCCATGACAAACACTTGGACATAACTCTTTGCCTATTTTCCCTAGCATAGGATCCTTCCCCATGAAGTGCGTACCTCCCCGGCGAACCATGGCAGCTGAGCTCATTGAGCGTGACTCCATTGCCACGACGGGAGACCCATGTTGTCTTCCGGACGGGTAGCCCCGAAGGCATCCCATTATACTATTGTCCAAACCAACGACAATCCAGATTCGGGGTGACGGGACCCTTATATAGTTGTGAGGCATCCCATACTAAGGCGAACAAATTCCGAGTAAAGCCCCATCCCACTTAAGGGTAATGTGGTTGCGCGGTTAAATTGGTTTGGGTGAATACTTAGGTGCCATTTTTTTTTGAAACATCCTTTTCCTTCCCTTTCCTTGAACATCCATTTTTATGAAGATTTTTACTTTCATAAAATCACACTTGGGCAAGACCAAAATCTCCCAAGGTTTTCAAAACATTTGCCAAACATTTCCGAGGGGTTCCCAACCTAAGGATTTATTTTCTTGAATAAGTTCTACAATAAGGGCATAATGATAATCATCATACAACTAAGGAGAGGGTAATTAGGTATCAAAAGAGTCGCTCATACTTGGGAATTTCCAAGTATACATAGCACATGATGAATAGAAGCAACTTCAAAAGTAATGCAAGTGTCAAAGAAGTGTAATAGCGCACATAGCAAATAGGATGAAGACATGAGATCAAAAGATGGCTTGCCTTGAGCGGCTACTTATCCCTGGTATTCTTAAAGTTCTTCAAAACTTTTCTCTCCTTCAAATTCAACAACGCTAGAATCTATCGCCACGAATTAAATAGAACACTCAAGGAATACAATTACGACACAAACTTACCACAATAAAACAATCAAATAAAAACACAAGGTTTCAGTTAGTTGGGTTTTGGATTTGCAAAATTATAGAAAGTGGTTTCACAACATCGGAATAATTAAAACTTAAGTTATAGGTTTTTAAACCAATCCTATACATGGATTCAAAATAACTTTGCATGACAACTATCTGTGAGCAACAACCATAAGAGAAGGATACTACACAAGGGTACCACTGAACTGATCTAACAAATTTCATTTGGCAGATTTTTGACAAACTTATGATGTTTAAAACAAAATTTGATTTCAGATTAGACATAGAGCAATATTTATTAGCCAATAATTCTAGAAAAATCATAAAAAATATGGGACCAGTGGCATATGAAAGGTATTTAAAATTATAAACTACTGTAGTTTGTTTCAGCTCATTGTGGTGTGTAGATTTTGAGTTATTCAAGTTTGAAGTTCTCTGATTCAAAGAAAGAATAAAAGCTTTTCCTAAATAAAAACTAGGCGGGCCTAACTTTAAAAGGCCGACCGAAATAGGAGCGGGCCGGCCCAGCAGCGTGTCCAGGTGCTAGGGAAAAATATTAAAAACCTGACTACATGCCCCAGATGTCATTGTCAGACTCAAAACTAAAGGGTTATACAATCGTTGGATCATGATCTAAAGGCCCAAGTGAGGCAACGTTACTTAAACTGACAATGACTCAAAACTAAAGGGGTATACAATCACGGAGGTGCACGGGTCCAGAGCTTCGCCATTGGCCAGCTGGGCGGTGGAGGAGCGTGTGCAGACGCGCGCTAAGGTTTCGGAGGGATTCCATGTGCGGAAACGGGCGGGAGAAGGAGGGAGGTACACCGCTCAGAGAGCGCTTGAAGAAATGGCACGCCAAGGCTGACGTTGCTGGGGCGCTTCGGGTAGCGAGCTGCTGACGTCCGGGGGCTGGCGTCATCAATGGAGGGGCACTGCACGTTCGTGCGAGGTTGCTAGCGTCCTAGAACGGGCCGTTGGACTCGTGCTGACTGCTGAGACGTGGCCATGGGGTCTTGGTTCTGGTCGAGCACGGTTGGGTCGTTCTCGGGCGCGGGTGCGTGCTTTACTGTTGGTCTGGGTCGTGCGTGAGGAGCTAGGTCGAATGGGTGGGCTAGCACGGTCTCGTTTGGTTGTTCGGCTCATGCGGCGCGATGTGGTTGTGGTGACTGCGTCCAAGCTGAGCACGAGTGAGTAGGTGATGTGGTGCGTGTGGTGGCGCGGAAGATATGTTCAGGGTGGGGCGTGTGTGCTGGTTCAGGTCAAGAGAGTAAGGATGGTACGAGCCTGGGCAGGGTGCATACGAGGATAATTTTAGCTCAAAACTTGGCATGTTCATCTCCTTCTCCCTCTAAATTTTCTTGCCAAAAACAAAGTGTCAAGGGTGTGAAAGATTGTTTAGATTAGAGGGAAGGGTGTGAGGTAGATGTGTGGTTAAAGCGCAGGGTTTTGGGTTGGAAAAGAATATGCCAAAATTTGCCCAAAAGTGGCCTTGATAAGGATTTAAAATTGAATACGTATTTCCCTTAGTGTTCTACGTATGTCAAGGTGTGGTGCAAAGGTCCACAAGATTGGAGGTTTTTCTTGAAATAGATTGGCCAACAAATTGATGTGATTTTTTCAAATTTTGTTGAGAGAAAAATAGTGTTGGAAAGTTGATACTTTTGAAAAATAACCAGACTGGTTCTTGGGCATGAAATGACAAAACCACCATTCCTAGCATTTAGTGAAAAGGTAAAATAAGAGAAATATACTTTTATGAAAATTATTTTTTGAAAACTAATGAGGCATTTGTTCCTCATACTCTTTTCTTGGTATCATAAACCAAAATCCATTTTTTTAAATAAGTTTTATAACCAAGTAGAGAGATAGTTTCAAGTGATTAAGAGGAGGAAACAAAATTTTAAATAGGAAGATAGAAACGAAGTTGTGAGGATAAGTGAAGAAATATTATCTTGACACCCTTATAGGTCACAGAGACATTTGGTCTTCTTTTCAGAAAGAGGATTTCAAAATAGAGTTGGAGTGGGAAACTTGGCATGCAAGGTTTTTCTTTTTTTTTTTAAGTACATAAGATCATGGTGATTTGGTTAGTGCAATCATGCCAAGAAGATAGCTGTTGGTCGGGAGAAAACTTCAGGGTCTAACTGAGATTTACTCGAAAGAGTTTTGGTAGAGCTATGGTCCTATAGTTCCAGAGTAGAAGATATTGAGGTGAGTTTTGTTCTGACTTTTATTAAGGTGAAGATCCTCTTTGGTTCATTTGTTTTTAGAGCCCACAAAGATGTATTGGTAGATTGGGCCATATGCCCAGTAGACTAAAACCACGCACAAGAAGTCACATAAAGTCATATACTAATCAAACAAGCTTATCAATAACAACTATTCAAGCATACAAATAATAATTGTTCACCAAGTGCTCAAAGATGATCATGTCATGATAGGATTGAAAGTATTCTTTCAAAAAAAAAAACTAAAGCTTTTGTGGGGTTTCCAAGGATATATTAGAGACGAAAACATATCCTTTCTTAAAGTTTTGCAAAGGTGTTTGAAATTCTCTTATCAAAGCTTGCAAAACAGTGTTTTGTAAATATTGGGTTCCTTTGTGTTTTTAGATCCGTATAGGTTTTATAAATACTTATTTTTGGGAAAAACATTTTATAAAGTGGATCTTGGCTATTTGTTTTGGAGAGATTAAAAACACTTGGAATAAAAGAGGCTGCCAAGATCAGATGGTTGGCAAATAATTTTGTAGCACTATTATGGACATGGTCACAAGGGTGCAAGGATTGTGTTGTTTCACAAATTGGTTCATCAATCAAGCAAATTCATACAAGGTATCATACCAAACATAACACTAATATATGAAAAGTTACTTTACCTACTAAACACAAAAAGTTTTTGTTAGCTCTCATTTTTTGTAAATCTAAACTCTAATTTAAACATGGTTACAAAAGCTGGGCTGTTACAAGCGCCGAAAGGCCCACCACAAGCCGCCTCACCTCCACCCGCAGAGAAAATGGAATGGGGCAGACCCCCTGCCATAGACCCAGATCGGGCGCAAACAAGCTTATATTTGGTTCAAGCTGGAGCTGCGTGCCGCCCCGCCGTCTACCGTCGGCTGTCCTCCGCCGCCCCGCGGCACCCCGGCTACCCCGCCACCTCCCGGTCACCGCCGAGCCTCCGCCGCCCTAGACCCACCGCCGCATGCACGGGACACCCTGCGCCTCAGGCACATGTATAGTAGAGGCTGGTCCGCTGCCGCCGGAACCGCACGAGCTTTGCCCGGCAGCCAGCTCCAGCGGTGACGGTGGAGGGGAGGGGAGAGAAAAGCCGAAGAAGAAGCTGCCAGAGGAAGGTGATGAAACCTCAATCCCCAAGAAATAATGGAGAGAGCACCCAAATCCTTAATAGATAACTCATAGCGAAGCTAACTAGTTAGCCTGGGAATAGCTGTGGGCCTGTGGCAGTAGAATTGAGAACAATAATGTCATCAACATATACCAACAAGTAAATGGTGACATCCTGGTGCCGAAGGATGAAAAAATTCGTGTCATCCACAGAAGGTGAGAATCCCAAAACACCAAGAACTAAGCTAAGACGGGCATGCCATGTACGAGGAGCATTTTTTGATCCATAAAGTGACGTGACAAGTTTAAAGTAACTAGATGATACCCCGCGCGTTGCTGCAGGAAAAAAACAATAAATTAATAAGAATACATGCATTAAACAAAAAAGAAACAATTGTAAATTACTTGAGATGATCTTCACTGCACATATTTAGATAAAAACCATTGAAACGCTATGAAAAAGAAAGTACCCAAGTAATATCATTTTAATTAGTCACCGGTCTGCAAAAACTGAAAACTGACTGGAATATGAAACAATACCATTTTTATCTCTCAAAATAAGTGTAAAATGTTATGTGTGGATGATCGGAATGGTCAATGACCAATGAGGCATGCCAATATTTGGCCAAATAAGGAAGCTTCTGTATTCAATACCAATCCGCATATTAGCTCCCTGCAAATATACAAATGTTAGCCCACAATACTTATCTTTTTTTTGTTCCTCTTTCCCTTGGAAGGTCAGTCAAAAGAAGTGAAATAATCCATAATTATCAGAGTCTAGTTTAAGATTGAAAATTTCTGAACCTTTGATGTTTTGATAGTATGGAAGTATGAACATGCCAAGATTTGTCCGGTACTACATTCTTAATCTTTTATGTAGAATCCGTTCTTGGTCCCCAACTGAAACAACCGCTAGTCTAGTATGAAGTATGAGCCTCATAGCAACCAATGCAATCTCGGTGATTGTAGACTGAAACTGAAGGAAAAAAATGTCAACTTGTGCACCTGTTCATATATTCAAAACAATCCATAAGAAATGCTCATGGTATTGTTGTAGTGTAGTGATCAGGATAACTCAGTAAGCAAGAAAACTATATAATGAAGAACCAAGAGTAAACCTTACAGCTGCCTATGAATCTAGGAACTAACAAAAGTGTAAGAATCTTACCTCTTTTCAATAAAAGATTCGTTTGGATAAATCAAGGAAGCAACGGATCTTTGACATTCATCTCCACACTGCTAACATCTGAAATACAACAGGATTAATCATAGAGTGGACAGTCTTAATATGCTAAAAATATATACAGTGTTGTATACTGAATATCACAACATTATCAGGCGATAGTGGCAAGGAATAGCATCAATTGCACACAATAACTACCATGGTACATCTCTGATTAGAACTCATCAAGAGAAACCACGGCCACGCATGGGAATAATGTGACGATTGGCTAGGGCCTGTAGATAGCTTTTGTTGCTAATCTCTAGCAACTTCTTTTGTTGTAACTGCTATACATTTTGAAAATTTAATAAATAAACACAGTAGGGAAACCCACTGATCAGCTTCAAAAAAAAAGTGACGACTATAGATCTGCGGCAGTGTCCGCTCCATGCTCAGACTCTCTCAGCAAGGAAGAACTGGAACTCAGCGTCTACATGCCCAAGAAGCATATTCATGAACATGCACTCTGATCCGCCGGCAGCGCTCCCCAAGACCACATGGGCTTGCGCCACCAATCAGTCGTGAGAGGTGTCGAGCAGAAACTGACACGGACTGATCTCTAGGATGTTAGCTTCCTGAGGCCAAAGCTGATGAATCAAAATTAGCTCATGGTGGAGAGAGATTTTAAACAAACTGTAAAAAAGAAGAATCAGATAGATCGCCAGGGACCAGGGTAGGAGAGATTTAGATAGGAGTAGCCACCCAACTATGGTCAGGACGGGAGTCGAGCAGCCTCACTATAAAGGCCAGAGTAGCCGATATAATGTCTCCATCGGTTAGTCTTCCATGCAGGAGATGAAGAGAAAAGATGGAGTCCATCAATGAATTTTACATCCGCTGCGTTAGTGCCATGCTAGAGGAGATGGAAATGAATGGTTGAGAATGTAATGGAGCAGTCTGTAGAGGAGAGGATACGTCCGCTGGTGAATTTTAGACTCTTACAGATAAGAAAATGAAGTGTCGTATGTTGTGTAACCAGAGCTTTGAGGTTTTTTTCAGAAGATAAGCAAAACTATGATGCATGTGGGAGGCTTGCATGACTTTGCTGATGTGGCATGTTGATGAGGTGGCATAGCTGCATGTTGAGAGAAATAAGTTAGTGGGGATGAACTTCTTAGTTATATAGGATGACTAGGTTTATCAGAATCAACAAAACCAAGAGGTTGCCTCATATATACCTCTCCGTCTAAATAGCCATTGAAGAATGCATTCTGAATATGAAGTTGATGAAGATACCAACGATGACAGAGAGCCCTGGCAAGCAATAGTCAAATAGTAGCTGACTTGACCGCAGGTCTTCACTGAAAAAAAAAACATTAGTGCCTCTCGAGGTGGAGGGCTGTTGGCCCGGTATCCCTCACCTTCGAAGCAAATTCGCTGTACATTTTCCGATGCAGTAATTAATGCATCTACGGTCGCATCCAATTACCAATCAACATCAGACTTCGCTGTGGGAGCTTTTGTAAACAACTCAAGTCGCTGGTGCGCATCCATCGATCAGGCCATATAACAACTGATCCAGTACAACTTAGTGAGGAGACAAATTAGCCAGCCCAATCGGCCCAATTGGCCAACTAGTCAGCAGCAGCTAGCAGTGCACGGTTTAACCAGCATAAGAACATGGCAACTTGCAGTTTCTTCTATCTTGCTAGTTGCGCTTAATTCGTGACCATGAGTTGATGACGCCAAAGTAGTCAAGGAGCCAAATGCATGGCTTGTAGTATCCTTGACAAAGTCAATGCAGCATCAGCATTCTCAAGTAAAGATCCTGACCTATCTACACTCGATCGGGTATTAGACGTTTATATAAACCAGAGACGGCTATATATAGCTAGGAGCAAGTACAAGTGAAGTACAGAGATGGACACCGGTGGTAGCAGGGAGGACCCGTACTGGTTGGGGATTAGGGAGTCCTTGCCGTTCACAGGTAATAGGATGAAGAAGGCATCCAGTGCCAAGGTCAGACGATGGAACTCGGTGAGGAATGCCGTGGTGGTGGCCTTGGTCATGACCGTGACAATGCCACCCATCCTCTTCATCTACAGTGGTCACCTTGATCTCGATGAGCCGGCCGTGTGGATACAATCCACAGTGGCCGGCTTAGGAGCTCGACGACGAGGTAATTTCAATTTGTGGTCAATGTTTTTTTTGTGAACATAATGTGGTTACTGTTTTTTGGTTCACGTCGGTGAACTAGCATGTAGTAGTTTTTTATGTGCCTAAAGTTGGGCTCCATTTCAGTTGGAGAGCCAAAGAAATACGAGCTTTTGGGTGGTCTGCTACCTCCAGGATTGGACGACCAGTCCTGCGACAGCCGATACCAGTCAGTGCACTACCGCAAGAACATGACGCGCTCACCCACGCCGTATCTCATCATGCGGCTGCGGCAGCAGGAGATTCTGCAGCGGCGGTGCGGCCCAGGCACCGAACCATACACGAGAGCCTCGCAACGGCTGAGATCCGGGCAAAAAAACGTGGACGCCGTCGACGGCTGCAGCTACCTGGTGTTGCTGTCTCACCGGGGCCTCGGCAACCGGATCCTCGCCACAGTCTCGGCATTCCTCTACGCCATGCTCACCGACCGCGTGCTGCTCGTCGACCGCGGGAAGGCCCTAGGCAAGCTCTTCTGCGAGCCTTTCCCAGGCACGACGTGGCTGCTGCCGCTCGACTTCCCGCTGAAGGGCTACAAGGACCTGGGCGAGGAGGCGGCGGAGAGCTACGAGAACGTGATGCTGGGCAACAACACCGGCCCGGCGTCGGAGCACCGCTTCGTGTACATCCACCTCGACCACGCCGCGAGAGCGGCGAACAGGCTCGTGTACTGCGACGACCACCTGCAGTTCCTCCACCGGGTGCAGTGGGTGTTCCTGAGGACGGACAGCTACATCGCGCCGAGCTTCTTCCTCAACCCGGTGCACCAGAAGGAGCTGGACCGGATGTTCCCCCGCAAGGACTCCGTGTTCTACGTCCTCTCTCGCTACCTCCTCCACCCGACGAACGGAGTGTGGCGCATGGTCACACGGTTCTACGACGCTTACCTCAAGGACGCTGACGAGCGGCTGGGCATTCAGATCAGGGTCTGGGACGGCGACAGGCCGTTCCAGCACATCTTGGACCAGATCCTGGCATGCACCGCGCAGGAGCATCTGCTGCCGGCGCCGGGGGTGGCAGCGAGCGCCGGAGGAGCGCGAGCACGGCCTCCTCCGACGCATGCAGGTGCGCGTGGGCGATCGAAGGCCGTCCTCACCACGGGCCTGGACGGGTGGTACCACGACAGCATCCGGGAGATGTATCGGCGGTCGCCACCCGCTAGCGGCGAGGTGGTCAGCGTGCACCAGCCTAGCCGCGAGGAGCACCAGCGCTTCTTCAAGGTGAAGCACGACATGAAGGCACTGGCCGAGATGTACCTGCTGAGCATGACGGACCAGATCGTCACCACTGGCTGGTCGACGTTCGGGTACGTCGGCGCCGCGCTTGGCGGGCTCACGCCCTACATCATGATGAAGCCGAAGAACCGGGTTGTGCCCAACCCGCCCTGCGTACGGTCCATGTCCATGGAGCCGTGCAATCATGGGCCGCCGTACTTCGAATGCACCAGGAAAGAATACCATAAAGTCTTCCACACCGGTAATACGGTGCCCCATCTTCAGTCTTGCGAAGACATACCTTGGGGAGTGAAACTCACTGAGCCCATGGCCTACAAGGAGGCGTAGTCGACATTTGGGTTTGTACACCTAGATTACTAATGTTTTGCAGCTAGCTAGTGGAGAGGAAACTGAGTTTGTCTATCACTAACTTGTCACAATAATTTGGATAAATCTCATACGCTCTTTTCATTAGCAAGCCTTTGTATTTCCATTTTATTTTGCGAATACAACTTGTATTACTCAAATATCAGATATTGCATCTCTTTGGCATATGCTCAACAAACCCTCTGTGCTAGAGACAAGCCATACAGCCGTTCTACATCTAGTTCTAGCATAATTTGCTAAGTAATGACTACTATTATTCTGACATCGCTTAACATGAGTAATACAAGCTTGACGAACCTTCAACAATGCTTTGATTTCTTCAATCACCATGGCGTGGGCTGAACGATCAGTATCACTATTCTTAATCATATTAACCATCTCCAAACAATCCGTTTCAATGATAAGGGGTTTATTGCACCAATGTGAAACCAAGGATATGCCCTCTATAAGCACATAAAGTTCAGCGCCTAAGGGGTCTTTGCATGCTAATAATTTCCTACACGAGGACAGAATAATCTCGCCTTGATGGTCGCGTACCAGTATTCCGGCTATAGCATCTCCATTAGGGCCAAATGATCCATCTGTGTTTAGTTTCTCCCATCCATCCGGAGGAGGAACCCACCTAGGCCCGGTGATTACCTGTTTGTCCTTCTCCCCAGCTCCTCCAGAGCCCAATATAAACTTTCCTTTAGATATATCCTCGGTCGTATGATACTTGATCATTAGTATGGACTCCATGTAGCTAATAAGAAATCTCTTTGATACATCAAGCGGTGGTGGTTTTTTATCATGTACTATCTCATTCCGAATATGCTGCCATGATCTCCATAACATCATTAAGACCTTATTTCCGATGTCCTTCGTTTGGTTTGCTAGGAAATTTAGCAGCCAATCTCTTCCACATATAGGACACTGATCAGTAGTTTCTAAATTTCTCTTTTGTTTATTCCTCCATGTCGGCAAACAGTCATTTGCAAGTTTCCATGCAAAATGTTGAACTTTAGGCGGCACATCCGATTTCCACACCAAACCCCATATAGCGCGAGTACCATTCGGCACAGAGCTGCTGGCCTAATGAGAGGGGCGCAAAGACTCCTCCATAGTGAACAACCCATGTTTAGTTGGAGCCCATGCTTGCTGGTCGTTCATATGCACTACTGATGGCTTTATTTTCTTGATTTCAGTGATGTCCCTGGCATAAAATATTGAGTTAGGAGGTCCAAGTTCCAATTACCATGCTGGTCGATCATCTCCGAGACGAAGCGCAACCTACGCCTCCTCTTCTCCGAAACTGGACGATACGAGTAAGCTCTCGGAATCCACGCATCACGCCAAATTCTGATTCTTTGACCATTTACTACTCTCCATAGTAAGCCTTTTTTCAAAAGGTCGAGGCCATGATAGATAGCTTGTGATTGTGCTCCGGCGATGGCGCCAGACAATCTTGTTGGCAGTTGTTGTGGAAGCGGTTCAAAAATTCCAAGAGAAAGGTGTGATGAGCACAGCAGCAAGTTTTTCTTCAGTACGAAACCAAGGTTTAATCGACTAGTAGGAGGAAGGCGTGACTTCTGAAGGTGTTGCTGGCTCACTAGTGGCAGGACGCACTACCAGCGTCAGCAACGTGGAACCTGCACACAACACAACCAAAGTACTTTGCCCCAACTTGCAGTGAGGTTGTCAATCTCACCGGTTTGCTAAACACAAAGGATTAGACGTATCGAGTGGAAAGAAATGTTTGCAGAAAGTAAATAGGACCGGATTGCAGTAGAATTTATCAGTGAAGAAAATAGGACCGGGGTCCACAGTTCACTAGAGGTGTCTCTCCATAAAAATAAATAGCATGTTGGGTGAACAAATTACAGCTGGGCACTTGATAGAATATCGACCAATATATGACAAGATGATTACTATCAGATTTGATATGGACATTACAACATAATACATAGACCGTAATCCAACTGCGTCTTTTTTCTTTTCGAAATGGGGGTATACCCCGGCTTATGCATCATGACGATGCACACGGCCATTTATTAGAATATGGTTCAAAATAATATCGTTTACAACTCACGCATCACCGAGGATTGATAAAAAATCAACCATCGAAAACAACACATACTATGACTACACATCAACATAGCCTTCTAGTATGTCGCCAACCAGCCTGACACAATATATCCTGAGCGACCATCAAGAGCCGTGTGCATCCAGAAGCCATGGCACCCCGTTGCCCCTCCGGTGAGAGTATGGCCCAAAGCTGGACCCAATGGGAGACCATATGGATAACCTGCATGAAATGAAAATAGACTTTTTTTTATTAAAAACTATATCATTTTTGACCCTCCAAATAGACCAACATAAAGCAGAAACCCCAATCCGGATAAAAGCCTTAGATTGTCTATCTACTTGATACTTTCCCGAACACTTTTGCTATTGTTTTACCTCTAATTTGTGTATTTTGGATACAACTAACACGGACTAACGCTGTTTTCAGCAGAATTGCCCTGGTGTCTTATTTTTGTGCAGAAAATCAACTTTCAGGAAAATCCCCGGAAATAATTGCAATGGGCCTATTTTTACAGAAGACCCACGGAGCCAGAAGATGTGACGGAGGGGGGCAACGAGGTGCGCACACCACGTGGCGGCGCGGTGGGCCCATGGCCGCGCCGCCATATGGTGAGGCCGCCTCGGCCAGCCCCCGACGCTCCCCTCTGGACTACTTAAAGCCCTTGACCTAAAAATGCACGGGGGTTCGACCAATTTTCCAGAAGACATCTAGAACTCCGCCGCCATCCCGAAACCCAATATCGGTATCAGAAACTCCATTCTAGCACCCTGTCGGGACGGGGAATTGGAGGAGATCATCGCCATCATCACCACCGACGCCTCTCCATCGACCATCCATGCTTCCCCCATCCATGTCTGAGTAAATCTCCCGCTATAGGCTGAAGGGGATGGTAGGGATTGGATGAGATTGTTCATGTAATAGCCATAAGATTGTTAGGGCATAGTGCCTAGTATCCGTTGTTGGTACTTTTATGATATTGTTGCAACTTGTTATGCTTAATGCTTGTCACTAGGGCCCGAGTGCCATGATTTCAGATCTGAACATGTTATTGATTCATGATGATATTCATTGTTTTATGATCTTACCTGCAAGTTGTATACATATATTGTTGTCCGGAACCCGAGGCCCCAAAGTGACAGAAATTGGGACAACCGGAGGGGAAGGCTGTGATATGAGGATCACATGTGTTCACGGAGTGTTAATGCTTTGCTCCGGTACTCTATTAAAAGGAGTACCTTAATTACCAGTAGTTTCCCTAGAGGCCCGGCTGCCACCGGCTGGTAGGACAAAAGATGTTGTGCAAGTTTCTCATTGCGAGCACGTACGACTATATACGGAACACATGCCTATGGTTGTTTAGTACTTGGATACTGTTTTATTATTATTTGCAAATGCCTAGTCTTGATTATTACATGAGTTATCTTATCCATGCAGCGCCCGTTCATCCATCCCTATGCCTACAATATTTTAATCCTGCCGTTTACTATAATCACTACTGCTGTCCTTATTACACTGCTGCTTATATTTCACTACTGCTACTGCTATAAAACTGTTGCTACTGATAAACTATTGCGAGCAAGTCTGTTTCCAGGTGCAGCTGAATTGACAACTCCGTTGTCAAGGCTTACAAATATTTTTTGGCTCCCCTTGTGTCGAATCAATAAATTGGGTTTTACTTCCCTCGAAGACTGTTGTGATCCCCTATACTTGTGGGTCATCAAGACTATTTTCTGGCGCCGTTGCCGGGGAGCATAGCTTTATTTGCAAGTTCACCTGAATTGATATTGTTCGCTGCAAATCCTCCATCATGGGTAAACCTCGCGATGCTAAAGTCGCCATATTACCATCCACTACAAGAAAAGGTACAACTCTGAGTACCTCTGCTGCTCTTGATTCACCATCTGTGATAAGTCAACTTGTTTCACCACCACAAGCTTCACGTCTTGGTACTTCTGCTGAATCTGAAAATTCCTCTAATAATTTTGATGATGCTTCTACTGTGCTTGATGATAATGGTTCATTAGGTCCTTTTCTAGATGCTACAATTGCTAGGTCCAGACAAATTGAAAATACTGAAATTCCTAATGAAAATACTGTTACACCTGTTAATTCACCTGAGTCTGTTGAACACTCTAGTGATAATCCTGATGAAGATTATGTGAAACTTGATGATGATTTTATTGATAAATATAATGCTACTACTAGTGTAAGTAACATTAAAAGCTTCTTGCACAACATGCTGTTAGATATAAACTGTCTCCTGATCCTAAATTTGCCACATCTCCTATAAACATTAAGGATAAGGATTATGATTTTTCTCTTGATTTATCTCATATATCTATTGTTGAGAGAACACCTTTTTGTGGTACTAAAAAGAAAGTGCTGTAGAACACATGAATGAGCTTTCTACTTTGAGTAGCTTGTTTTCTGATGATATTAAGAAGCGTACTTATTTTGTTGCTAAATTTTTTCCTTTCTCATTAAAGGATGATGCTAAAATTTGGTATAATAGTTTGCCTCCTGATTCTATCGATAGTCCAAGTTGTTTGCTTGATGTTTTCTTTCGAAAATATTTTCCTGCTAGTGCTCAACATATTGCTTTGCAGAAAATTTATAATTTTGACTAGGAAGATGGGGAGAAATTGCCTGAAGCTTGGACAAGGTTTTGCTCTCTTCTTAGAGCTTGGCCTGGACATGATTTGGAAAAGCATGACTTACTTGATATATTTTATAGTGGACTAACCATTGAGTCTAGGGCATACCTGGATAGTTGTGCTTGGTTGTGTTTTCAGGAAAAGAACTCTAGACGAAGCCGAAGAATTATTGGCTAGAATAGGCCAAAATCATGATGATTGGACTACACCTGAACCAACCCCAACACCAATATTGAAGAAGAGGGGTATGATTGAATTAAATAATGAAGATATGAGGGAAGCCAAGAAATCTCTTAAAGAGAAAGGTATTAAATCTGAAGATGCGAAGAATTTACCTCCCATAGAAGATTTATGTAAGATAACTCCCCCTTCATCCACGATTGAGGTACATTCTCTTCAACGCTTTGATAAAGGAGACATTCCTTACTCAAAACCTCCTGATCAATGTTTAGATGAATTTGATAATTATGTTGTTAAGCAAGACAACTTTAATTTGAGAGTAGAGAATCATCTAATGGAAAATTCTCAAGCTATTAGTAAATTGCATGATATTGTGGAGAGAATCTCCAATGATGTTAAGATGCTTGTTAAACATTTTCATATGGTTCAATTTCAAATTGATCAACTCACTAAAGTGCAAAATGACTTGTCAAAAAATACTCATAAAGAAAAACATGCTTATGAAGTAACAACTAGAGGAGGTGTTTCTACTCAGGATCCTCTATATCTTGAGGGGCATCCCAAAAGAGTTGAACAAGATTCTCAACGAACTAAAGAAACTAGTGCCTCTTCTAAGAAAAAGAAGAAGATACATAAAACTGTTGTAGAATCTTCTGAACCTGTTAATGATCCTAATAGTATTTCTATTTCTGATGCTGAAACTGAAAGTGGTAATGAACATGATAAAGATAATGATAAGCATGATGTTTCTGATAAAGAAGAGATTGAAAATGAACCTGAAAAGCATGTTAAAAATTAATAAAAAGTACACTAAAGAAGATTTTATTGCTAAGAAACATGGTAATGAAAGAGAACCTTGGGTTCAAAAGCAAATGCCTTTTCCTGTTAAGAAACTAAAATCAAAACAGGAAGAACACTATAATAAATTTTGTGATTGGATGAAACCTTTGTTTTTGCAAATCCCTTTGACTGATTCTATTAAATTGCCTCCTTATTCAAAGTATATGAAAGATATTGTCTCTAACAAAAGGAAAATTCCTAATGAGGAGATTTCCGCTATGCTTGCTAATTACTCTTTCAATGGCAAGGTTCCAAAGAAGCTGGGAGACCCAGGTGTACCGACTATCCCTTGTTCCATCAAGAATAATTATGTTAGAACTGCTCTATGTGATTTGGGAGCAGGAGTTAGTGTTATGCCTTTTTCTCTTTACAAGAGACTTTATTTAGATAAGTTGATACCAACTGATATATCTTTGCAAATGGCTGATAAATCTATTGTTGTTCCTGTTGGTATATGTGAGGATGTTCCTGTTCAAGTTGCTAATAATTACTTAATATTAACTGATTTTGTTGTGTTGGAAATGCCTGAAGATGATAATATGTCTATTATTCTTGGAAGACCTTTTCTTAACACTGCAGGGGCTGTTATTGATTGCAATAAAGGAAAAGTTACTTTCAATGTTGATGACAAGGAGCATACTGTTTATTTTCCCAAGAAGATTGATAAAGTATATGGAGTTAATACAATCTCTAATTTGAGGTCTATCAAAGTGGGAGTTATTGATTGTCCTATATATGAGCCTAAAGAATGATATCAAAATATTATGATTGGATCCATATCAATACAATATAAGGTAACATGATTGATTTGAGGTTTATTTCTTCTTATGTCATGTAAAATTTATTTGGTGGCAAGACTTGATCAACCTTGTTAACAAGTACATTTTAAATGCATAGAAGAGCTAAACAACATTTCATTCTTTCTCCACTTGTTTTACTTGCTGTAGTACTACTTGTTTTGCAAGATGCTTTAGTTGTTTGAAATTTTGGAAATCTTTTTCTGCCCTGAAACAGTTATTTTAACACCCAGAAATGTGCATTTTTCAAAGTTTTCAAAAATTTATAAAAATTATACCACTAGTCCTATTTTTAAAATGCAACCTGGGAGTGCCTGAGGCTGACCAGTGGGGCACCCCAGGGCTGCACCCCATGTGCTAGCGCGGCCAGCAAGGGGGGCGCACCGCCCTGTGGTGCGGGCCCCACCTGGCCCTCCACTCACTCATCCACCTACCACTCCACTCTCTTCCACGGGAAAACACGACACCATTGTTCAAACCCGAGTGTCTTGCTGTTCTTTCTCGAAATTTTCGATCTCCTTGCTCAGCCCATCTTTGCTGCTGAGATTTGGAGCATTTGTTCTCCGGTATGTGACTCCTACGATTATCCAAATATAATTTTGTATAGTTGAGTATATGTTGAGTCATTTGCTGATGTAGGTGACATGTTAAGTGAGTTTGCATGCTTGATTCAAGTTGTAAAAATTAGTTTTGATGCATGTTTAGTACTCTATCAAGTTCCTATAGTAGTCTCCCTCATTTATATGTCTCAAGATCAACTTTTATAATGTTTGTTGAAAAATTTCAGAAAAGGAAAATGCATAACCACACCTTTGGTGAAGTGTTTGAGAGGGATACGCCAAGAGCGGCAAGGCCTTCAAGGGCAGCCACTCGAGTTAGGCGATCCTATGATGAGGATGTCATTGCACCTAGCTTTGAAGCTGAAGAGGATAATGGGATTCCTAATGCTTCATCCTTTCCGTGCATTGATTTTTTGCGTAATGCAGGGCTTCTTGATGACTTCTTGTTTCTCATTAATAGGGTGGGCTTGTCTACCTATATGGAAGATGAAATTGATCAATTTTATATGCTAACTAAAATCTTTGTTGAAAGATTTAAATTCAACAACACACCTTTCACACCATCAGTTAAATTTAAGATTTATGATATGCCTATTACTATGAAATTGGGTGATTTTAGTGCTGCATTGGACATTACTCCTATAGGTACAGCGAAGAAGATCGAGAACCGCCCCAAAGCTTTGACGGAACTCTATCGAGAAGTTACCAATGATGATGACCGTACCATTCAGCGCGGCAACAGAAGGAACATTCAGCTCCCTGCCATTAGATATTTCACTTACTATCTTGCTACTAGCATTCTTGGTAAGGAGAACACTAGCAACATTTCTAGTTATCATCTTGCTTTTCTGGTTGCTGCACTGACTGGAAGTACATCTTATCATCTTGGTTCTCTCATTGCTCGTCGCTTATCTAATAAGGGACCCATTTATGGAGGAATTGTTGCTTCACGTATTGTTGCATATCTAGGTCTTTCTGTTGATCTTAATGATGAGAAATTAACTCCTGTTAAGCTTGATATTGCTGCTATGAAGAGTCACCAATTTGTCACAACTGACTCTAATTTAGAAAATATTGTCTATAGAATGTTGTTTATTGACGGGGATGAGAGGGAAATCTCTTTGCCGCAGGCCGATTTGTTCAGTGTTCGCAGGAGGCCGTGGTCGCGCTCCAAGGAGGAGGTGGATGAGCAGCTGAGGATACTTGGCTTTCACCAGCAGCACGACTCCGAGGACGCCGAGCCCTCTGATGGGTACACTGTCACGTATCCTGGTGCGTCCTCCAGCTTGTACCAAGGACAGGATCCTCCTTCATCATATTACGGGGGCGCCACCTCATGGGCAACGTGGGATTGACCTCCACTTAGGCCAAAAGCCTAAGTTTGGGGGATGTACGCCGGCATTACTCATTCATTGCATATTACAATTGCCGGTCATTTGTATATACTTGTTTCACCTCTTTTGGTTGTTTCTATTTTGGTTATTTTTATTTCAATAGGCTTTTATTTTTAGTTTTTGAAGGTTGTTACTACTGTAGTAACCTCTACTTTTACTTTTTATTTCATTTGTGTGCCGATGGTTGCCTCTAATATGAGGAAGATGATATTTGGGGAAGTGCTGTCTAAAAAACAGATTCTGGACTGATACTGAAAAAATTCCTATGCGTAGCCAGAACGTTATTTTGAGCTGCCAATTTTTGTGCATGCTCCCCAGGTTATTATCTAACTTTCATTAGTTGAGCACTTTTCGAGTTGAACAGCAGAAGATTTTCGAAAAAAATAATTATTGTATCTGCTGTCAAGTTTTGGCAGATTTCTGCCACTTTGCTTTTCTGTGATTCTTTTAGTTTTCATTCTCTTGTTTTTGCTTTGTTTATTTTCTAAAACACAAAAAGACCAAAAATATTTCTGTTGTTTTCTCTTTATCATTTGTTTATTTGGTTTCTTGTTCCTATTTTGCTTTATTTACTATCGTTGGTTTGCTATGAGAAAATCCAAAAAGATTTTACTTTCGTTCGGTGACTCTAATATCGAAAACGCCAAAAATATTTGTTGTTCTTCTTCGGTTTTGTAAAGTTTATTATGGAGTTCAGCGGTCTCCGGTGGTTGGAGCTTGGTTTTCATTTCATATTATTCAAGCTACACAAGTGAAAGGCAATAATGACGATCTACGACAACTCAACTGTGGTGAGAGGCTGGTATGAACTCTATTTGTTTTCATTTTTGTACATATACTCATCCATGTGAGCATGCTTAGTTGGTTCATGTGAGGTATATGTCATTTAATGGAAGTCTAGTAGTTCATGATCTCTCATGTTTAGCTCCAATTTATTATTATGAGTAGCATGTCATACATATCTGCTTGCATTGTTTTATTCATAGATAGGTATGACATTGTGGTATCCTCCTCTGAATAATTCATTTGGATTGACTTGGCACATG
The DNA here is from genome assembly GCF_022539505.1 of Lolium rigidum. Lineage (NCBI taxonomy): Eukaryota > Viridiplantae > Streptophyta > Magnoliopsida > Poales > Poaceae > Lolium > Lolium rigidum. Next base: position 293,632,589 of record NC_061508.1, read on the forward strand.
CTCACGCATGCATATGACTGAAAAAACAAAAAGTCAATTAAGCCTCGATGATTTACTTTGCTTCAGAGTTCTTGTATCACTTTTATGCCTCCGTTAATTTTATTCTGTCGCAAGCATGATTATGACAGTTATTGCTCTCTTGATTGTCGCTTCCCAGTCTATTGCTAGCCTTCACTTGTACTGAGCGGGAATGCTGCTCGTGCTTCCAAATCCCTGAAAACCAAGTTATTCCAAAGTGTCCACCATAAATACGTATGCATGGCATTTCAAACCATTCCAAGTAAATTTTCATGTGCTACCTTTAAAACCTTCAAAGTATTTCTCAATTTGTGTCAATGTTTTATAGCTCATGAGGAAGTATGTGGTGTTTTATCTTTCAATCTTGTCGGTCAGACTTTCACCAATGGACTAGTGGCATATACATCCGCTTATCCAATAATTTTGTAAAAAGAGCTGGCAACGGGGTGCCCAGCCCCAATTAATTACAACTTTCATAAATAATTCTCTTCACATGTTTTGCCCTGATTTATCAGTAAGCAACTTAATTTGTAAATAGACACTCCTCCATGGTATGAGAACGTTGGAAGGAACCCGAGGATTCGGTTAGCCATGGCTTGTGTAAGCAAAGGTTGGGGGGAGTGTCATCCATAATGAAACTAAAATACATGTGTAAACAAAAGAGAAGAGGGATGATCTACCTTGCTGGTTGAGATAACGTCCTTCATGGGAACCGCTCTTGAAAGTCTGGTTGACAAGGTAGTTAGAGTGCCCACTACCATTCATTGACAACAACAAACACCTCTCAAAACAATTTTACTTCTGTTTAAAAAATGAAAAGCTCTAGCACATGTTAATCCCTGCTTCCCTCTGCGAAGGGTCAATCTTTTACTTTTATGTTGAGTCACCATCCTTTCTTTGAGCACCTTCTTGAGAGCATAATTGTCATTCTTAGTGTAATATGTTTGTCCCAGAATATGGTTAACTGTGGTATAATTTTGATGCTTTATCTTTGGTAATCTTTACTTCTAGTCTCTCCATGAACTTCAGAGGTGCCTGGGCATTTATGTTTTGCTGTACAAATACGGCCAAGCGAGATACCACTTTATCATATCTTTTTATGAGCATTGAAATACTTCTTATAGATATGTTTCATGATGCTTATTATTAGTTTGTTGGTATCTTTTTCATGATTGACACAACTATTAGATGACTTTATTTGCATTTATCTTATTATGAATTGCTTAAGTATTCGTCCATATAATGAGAATATTTACATCATATGAGCAAATGTGTTCATGAAAGTTCTTTTATCGCACTCAGTTGTTAACTGAATTGCTTGAGGACAAGTAATAAGCTAAGCTTGGGGGAGTTGATACGTCCAAAACGTATCTACTTTCCAGAACACTTTTGCTATTGTTTTGCCTCTAATTTGTGTATTTTGGATACAACTAACACGGACTAACGCTGTTTTCAGCAGAATTGCCCTGGTGTCTTATTTTTGTGCAGAAAATCAACTTTCAGGAAAATCCCCGGAAATAATTGCAATGGGCGTATTTTTACAGAAGACACACGGAGCCAGAAGATGTGACGGAGGGGGGCAACGAGGTGCGCACACCACGTGGCAGCGCGGTGGGCCCATGGCCGCGCCGCCATATGGTGAGGCCGCCTCGGCCAGCCCCCGACACCCCCTATGGACTACTTAAAGCCCTTGACCTAAAAATGCACGGGGGTTCGACCAATTTTCCAGAAGACATCCAGAACTCCGCCACCATCGCGAAACCCAATCTCGGGATCAGAAACTCCGTTCTGGCACCCTGCCGGGATGGGGAATTGGAGGAGATCATCGCCATCATCACCACCGATGCCTCTCCATCGACCATCCATGCTTCCCCCATCCACGTGTGAGTAAATCCTCCGCTGTAGGCTGAAGGGGATGGTAGAGATTGGATGAGATTGTTCATGTAATAGCCATAAGATTGTTAGGGCATAGTGCCTAGTATCCGTTGTTGGTACTTTTATGATATTGTTGCAACTTGTTATGCTTAATGCTTGTCACTAGGGCCCGAGTGCCATGATTTCAGATCTGAACATGTTATTGATTCATGATGATATTCATTGTTTTATGATCTTACCTGCAAGTTGTATACACATATTGCTGTCCGGAACCCGAGGCCCCAAAGTGACAGAAATTGGGACAACCGGAGGGGAAGGCTGTGATATGAGGATCGCATGTGTTCACGGAGTGTTAATGGTTTGCTCCGGTACTCTATTAAAAGGAGTACCTTAATTACCAGTAGTTTCCCTAGAGGCCCGGCTGCCACCGGCTGGTAGGACAAAAGATGTTGTGCAAGTTTCTTATTGCGAACACATACGACTATATACGGAACACATGCCTATGGTTGTTTAGTACTTGGATACTGTTTTATTATTATTTGCAAATGCCTAGTCTTGATTATTACATGAGTTATCTTATCCATGCATCGCCCGTTCATCCATCTTTATGCCTACAGTATTTTAATCCTACTGTTTACTATAATCACTACTGTTGTCCTTATTACACTTCTGCTTATATTTCACTACTGCTACTGCTATAAAACTGTTGCTACTGATAAATGATGTCTACGGGTGCTTCTATTCTTGTAGACAGTGTTGGGCCTCCAAGAGCAGAGGTTTGTAGAACAGCAGCAAGTTTCCCTTAAGTGGATCACCCAAGGTCTATCGAACTCAGGGAGGAAGAGGTCAAAGATATCCCTCTCAAGCAACCCTGCAATCACGATACAAGAAGTCTCTTGTGTCCCCAACACACCTAATACACTTGTCAGATGTACAGGTGCACTAGTTCGGCGAAGAGATAGTGAAATACAAGTGGTATGAATGAATATGAGCAGTAGTAACGGCGCCAGAAAAGTGCTTGCTGGCGTGCAGTTGATGGTAGTAATATTGCAGGAAGTAAAGATGCAATAAAACAGTAAACAAGCGATGATTGCAGTATTTGGAAACAAGGCCTAGGGATCATACTTTCACTAGCGGACACTCTCAACATTGATCACATAAATAAATAAGTTATCTTCCTTTGTGCTACATATACTCTTGTTTGATAATGAACACCTTTCGTTGTGTAGGGCTACAAGAGCACCTCAATGCCGGAGTTAACAAGCTCCACAACATTCGGTATTCATGTTTAAGTAACCTTAGAGCATAATAGATCTTTGCAATTTAAACCGATTACTAACATAGCATACACACTGTCACCTTTACACTATGAAGGGGGAATAAATCACATCAATACTATCATAGTAATAATTAACTCCATAACCTACAAGAGATTATGATCATAAGCTACGCCAAGTACTACACGATGCACACACTGTCACCATTACACCGTGAAGGAGGAATAGACTACTTTAATAACATCACAAGAGTAGCACATAGACTAATAGTGATACAAAGCTCATATGAATCTCAATCATGTAAGGCAGCTCATGAGATCATTGTATTGAAGTACATAGGAGAGAGATTAACCACATAGCTACCGGTACAGCCCTTAGCCTCGAGGGAGAACTACTCCCTCCTCATGGGAGACAGCAGCGTTGATGGAGGTGGCGGTGGTGTCGATGGAGAAGCCTTCCGGGGGCACTTCCCCGTCCCGGCAGCGTGCCGGAACAGAGACTCCTGTCCCCCAGATCTTGGCTTTGCGCTGGCGGCGGCTCTGGAAGGTTTCTCGTACCGTGGTTTTTCCGTATTGAAGATTTAGGTCAGGGACCTTTATATAGGAGAAGAGGCGGAGTCGGAGGGGGTACGGAGCCGCCACACAACAGGGTGGCGCGGGCCCTAGCCTGGCCGCGCCAGCCCCATGTGTGGGCCCCTTGTGGCTCTCCTCTGGTGGCTCTCGGGTGTTCTGGAAGCTTCGTGGAATTATAAGATGCTGGGCGTTGATTTCGTCCAATTCCGAGAATATTTCCTTACTAGGATTTCTGAAACCAAAAACAGAAGAAAACAGGAACTGGCACTTCGGCATCTCGTCAATAGGTTAGTTCCGGAAAACGCATCAAAACGATATAAAGTGTGAACAAAACATGTAGGTATTGTCATAAAACTAGCATGGAACATAAGAAATTATAGATACGTTGGAGACGTATCAAGCATCCCCAAGCTTAGTTCCTACTCGCCCTCGAGTAGGTAAACGATAACAATGATAATTTCTTAAGTGACATGCTACCAACATAATCTTGATCAACATTATTGTAAAGCATATGATTTGAATGCAGCGATTCAAAGCAATGGTAAAGATGATGGCTAAACAACTGAATCATATAGCAAAGACTTTTCATGAATAATACTTTCAAGACAAGCATCAATAAGACTTGCATAAGAGTTACTCATAAAGCAATAGATTCAAAGTAGAAGGCATTGAAGCAACACAAAGGATGATTAAGTTTCAGCAATTGCTTTCAACTTGTAACATGTATTTCTCATGGATAGTTGTCAACATAAAGCAATATAACAAGTGCAATAGGTAAACATGTAAGAATCAATGCACACAGTTGACACAAGTGTTTGCTTCTAAGATAGAAAGAAGTGGGTAAACTGACTCAACATAAAGTAAAAGAAAGGCCCTTCACGAGAGGAAGCAGGGATTAAATCATGTGCTAGAGCTTTTTAAGTTTTGAAATCATATAGAGAGCATAAAAGTAAAGTTTTGAGAGGTGTTTGTTGTTGTCAACGAATGGTAGCGGGTACTCTAACTACCTTATCAACCGGACTTTCAAGAGCGGCTCCCATGAAGGACGTTATCTCTACCAGCAAGGTAGATCATCCCTCTTCTCTTTTGTTTACACATGTACTTTAGTTTAGTTTATATTTTTTTATTTTTTTAGATGACACTCCTCCCAACCTTTGCTTTCTCAAGCCGTGGCTAACCGAATCCTCGGGTGCCTTCCAACAATCACATACCATGAAGGAGTGTCTATTTGCAAAATTAAGTTGCTTATTGTCGTCGTGGTGAACAGACAGATGCCATAGGATGGCTTAAGTTGGGGCCAAATGGACGCTAGAGGATTCGGGGGAGGGTTTGTGATTAGGTAGGATGAACTTCCGGGTGCTTTCCTCAAGAACTTGGCCAAGGCCAGAGGTAGAATAAGAAGGACACAAGGATGAACCCCGTTCTAGATCTTGTCTATTCCATGAACAACAAGGTTACAGGTTTCTGAATACAAGGACTCACATGCGTACGTACGCACATGCATGCATCCATGCCCGTGAAGAGGGCTGCCCCTTCTCCTTATATAGGGGAGAAGGTGGCTTACAGGAGAAGAAACCCTAATGGCATCTTTGACTAGACAAACTACTTTACAAAGTTACTTTAATAATAGATGACACCGGGGTCTTCTTTAATCAAGGAGGCTGACGTCCTCCGGCTTCTTTCAGCGTCATCCTCTTCTTTATCGTCAGGGCTTCGTTTAAAGCTACTTTGCTTAGCTCATCTTTGTCTTCTAGCTCTGGAGAGAATCTTTGACAAGTCTTGCCGACGTGCTACAGTGCATTTCTTACCGGTGCCCGGTGTCTTTATCTATCCGGTTCCGGTATACCCCTCCTGGGGATACCGGCTTAAGTTCACTTAGCCAAACTCTCAACCTCGTGCTCCGGTATAAACATTAAACCGGTATCTTGATGGCCTAAACCATCCGGTTTTGGCATGCCTTTGGTAGACCGGGGGTCATCCCCCCAACATTAGTCCCCGAAGCTGGTATAGTCCGGTGGATCCTATCCGACGGACCATGCCAGGTTCTCATACTTTAAGGTACCGGTTTAATCTTTCCGGTGGTGAGCTTAGGTCTTCCGTCATCTTCGCCGGACTTACTTCTTTCTCTCTTTTCAAGGGGCCTCCGATATCTTTTTCCCCGGCATCTTTGTCATTAACTCTATCCTCGACGAAGTCGAGAATTTCTCGGGTACAGTGCCTGTCAGTGACATGCGCACTGTGTCTGACGCGCCAGTGTCAGGGGTCACTTCCCTTCGACTTCTGCGCCAGCATTTATGACGCCACACCGGATCCTCGTAGCTGTTCCGGATCCGTGTGGCCTCCCTGTGGCATTTATGTTTTCTGCGCGTGTATCTTCGCGCCACGTGGTGGCTCACGATGCGAACCGCCGCGGCCCAGCAGTTTTCGGCCCACTTCCTTTCCTTTCTATATAAGGGCGGAGCGGTTCCACTTCATCTTCTTCTTCGCATTTGCCCCCATTTCCAGAGTACTTCGAGCCCTTCGCCCCCAGCTTCCTCGCCACCGCCGGTCGCTGCCAGAGCGCTGCTCCCGTCGACATTGCGACGCTGCTCTCGCTGCGCTGAGGCTCTTCATCGCGCGGAGTTCCTGCTGCGTTCCCTCTTCGCCGCTGATTCGAGCTTCCTCCGGCGGACTTCGCCCTTCTCCGTCGCCAGCCTTCGTCGACGGCCAGGGGCTCGCCATTTCTCCGGTGAACTTCTTCCTAGGCGCCTCCGACGCCTCAGGTTAGGCTCAATACGCATTTACCTCTTTTCTCTTTGCTTTCCAGATCTTGGGCCGGTAGAGTATTTACTTCCTTTTTATTTTGCTTTTCCTCTTACTCGTAGATCTTCGCGCGAGGGTAGTTTTTGGGAAAACTGTTTTGCGGGTAGATACCGGCGTCCTCCAGATCCACATGTCTAGCGAAGAATCTCTTCTCGCCTCATCTTCTAGTAGCCAAGGAAGTAGGACTTCCGACGGGCTAACCGCAGATCTTGCCCGGATGGAGACTGAATCCGGCAAGGACCAAGAGGTCGGCAGCTCCAGCCGGGCCCCCGGAAAAGATCTTTCCGGTATCACACGCGGAGCCTGGAGAGGTTCCGATGTGACACAACACGAGATTGACTGGCTTTACCGGTCTCGGAGGATACCGGAGGGAGTCCCCTGCCGGCTTCCAGGCGACGAGATCGAACCGGTGCTTGAACCCGGTGAGGTCGTTGTCTTTCTTGCTCACTTTGAGCGTGGCTTCGGCCTTCCTGCCTCTGACTTCTTCCGCCAATTTCTTGATTTTTATCGACTCCAGCCTCACCACCTTCCCGGCAACGCCGTTTTCTATCTCTCTTGCTTTGTTTCCTTCATGGAAGGCTACATCGGCATCCGCCCCGCTCGCGAGACCTTTGCTCGCTTTTTCTCTCTCCGGATCAATTCGGTCCAGGGCAAGGATATTCCCAAGCCCAAACCCCCCGTTCCATGCGGGTCTTGTATCATCGGCTCCCGTCAAGGGAGCCCCTTTTTTAAGTTCAACGGCCTCGAGTCTTGCCGGTTGTGGCAGACGACATTCTTCTACGTGAAGAACAACGGCGCCGCGGATATCATTAACCTGCCGGCTTTCAATCCGGCGCCGCCCACCAAAGTCAACTGGGGCTACTTCCCCGGTACGGATCACATTGAGACGAACCGGGTCGTACGCTTCATGGAGAAGCTGATGAAGGAGACCAACATCTGCTCCGACGATATTATCCGCACCTTCATCTGCCGCCGGGTGCTTCCCCTTAAGCGCCGGGCGCACAAGATAAGCGAGATGTACGGTCCTGGCGATCCCACCAAGATCACCGGCCTTCCCTTAAGCAAAGCGGATGTAGTCCGCAAGGCTAATCAAATATGCCAAACGGACATGCCGGATGACTGGGAGTGGGGCTTTCTGCCTCTCAGCTCCCTCAACCCTCCAACCAAGGAAGTAAGAGATTGCACCACCCGGGCTGTTCTACCGGTAACTTTTATGCTGTGGCTAACTGATTTTCTTTTTGTTTTTAGGCCAAGGACCGCTTCCCGCGCATCGAATCAGATCGGCGAGGCCCTTGCCGGAAGCGTCCTTTGGACAAGGTTGATCCAGATCCCTTCGTCCCTTGGCACGATCTCAAGATGGGCCGCATCCCCACTCAGCGCCCTGGTAACTTTTCTTCTGCGGCTTCCGGTTCCGACGATGAGCTCACCATGCTTGAGGTAGTTTCCTCTTCCGGTCTCTTACATACTGTTGCTACTTTCCTTCTGTAGACGCTCCCTCAGCTGGCCCCGAACCACAGGTCCACGAGCACGTGGCTCCCCTGCAGGCCGAGGTCGGCCACGAGTTCCTGGAGAAGCTCGTGCCTCAGAGCAGGAAGAACAAGGCGCCTGCACCTGACGCTGGCTCCAGCCAAGCTCCCCCCGCCAAACGCTTCCGGATGGAAGTCCTTGGGGGGAAAGAGACTGGCAAGAGGCGCTACAAGAACAAGCAGATGCCGGTCTCTTCAGGGTAAGATCTTTGTTCTTATATTTGCTTCGTTTTCCACACTTTTCGTTTCTTTTGCCGTTTTTGATCTTTTCTCTCTCTCTCTTGTTCAGCCCTGCGCTCAAGCTCTCCAAGAGCGCCAGCGGCTCGAAGCCGGAAACCTCCGAGGGAACCGCCAGGACCACAACTCCTCCTCCTCAGTCAAGCCCGGTACCATCTGGTACCGGCGACCTTTCTGCCTCCCCTCTGGGAGGCACCACAAGTGCGGGGCGCGCGGCCCCTACACCTCCTGATCACCGCGCGGAGGAGGATCTCACCTCCCCTCCAAAAAACCAAGACACCGGCGCCAGCAACACCGGTTCCTCACGCCCCGAAGAAAAAGAAGAAGAAGCACACTAGCTCTCCCCCCTCCAAGGCCGCGCCGGATACTTCCACGCCGGCCTCCTCTACACCGCCGCCAGAAACTCCTATCCTTGAGCCTACTGGGGCCAACCCAACGCCGCCGCTAAGCCAAAAGCCCTCCGCGGCCAAGCCGACGCCGCCTCCCGAGACCCTCAAGATCACGAAGTTCCTCAAGCCGGGGGCTTCCAGGGGAAAGGCTATGGAGGGCAGCACCTCGGCCACTGGCCCGCAGCCTTTGGCGCTGCACGTCAGCCCCGCTGCTGCTGTCGTTGGGGAAAAACCTTCCGGCCTCTTGGGCCGGATCGTTGAGTTGAAGCGCGAAGGCCGCGACCTGGGGCACCTTCTCCCCTACGCACAGAAGTGGAACGATGCGGATATATCCGAATCCACCCGCGGCCTGGGGACGGACCGGCTCCCGGCGCCAGACCCCGCTGGACCCCGGTGCACAGAGGAACACTTCATGCGGCTCAAGCGCGCAGTGAAGGATTTCGACAACGCGTGGCACGACGCCACCAACAACGTGGTGGTATGTTTTACCAATCTTTTTTGCAACTTTTCTGTAGATGTCGGTTTTGCTCTTTCCGGATTCATATATATCCTCCCAGTCCCCGAGTTTTGGGTTGAGAGCGCAGCTCTTAGCGCGAAACTTAAGCAAAAACTTGAAAAACCGGTATAGCCAGTCCCCGAGTTTCGGGTTAAGAACGCAGATCTTAGCGTGAAACTTAGGTAAAAGCAAGCAGAAACCGACTTCTTTCTCACAATTGTTCTCCTTTGAACAGAGCACGGCGGATGCTCGGAAGCAGCTCTTCGAGGAGCTTCTCTGGGAGCATCGGGACCTTGCCGAAGCCCACAGCCACTGCCAAGGTTTGTTTCCTTTGTGGATCTGTCTTCTTTCTTATGCACAGATTTTCCTTCTTAGAACTTACGGATTTTCGCACAACAGCCATTCCGGAGGCCTCCATTGGGGCCCTCAAGACCCAGCTTAGCAACCTTCAAGGTACTGTTTTTCTCCGGTTGCATCTTTTTTCCGTGCTTTACCGGTTATACTCTTGTTTGAATTTCCTTTTTTCCGGATTATAGCTGAAAAGGAGCAGCTCATCCGGGATCACCAGAAGGCCCTGGATGCCCAGAAGACCGCCTCCAGGGAGCTCAAGGAACAGGCTATCCAGGTCGCGCTCCAGCATGACCAAGAGCTGAAGGATGCCAAGGCAGCAGCCGAGGCCAGGCTGGCGGAGGTTGTGGATGATTCCGCCAACTCCACTGCGGTGCTGAGGGCAGAGCTGGAGGAAATGGGCAAGTTCGGAAGGCTGCCGAAGACCAGGTCGCCCGCTTAACCGCGGAGCAGAAGGAGTACGATGAGCTGGTCACGCGAACCGACGCGCTCGCCTTCAGTAAGTGTTTCTTCTTTCCTTTCCGGCGTTTGCTTATAAGCTTATATGTTCCGGTAGCATTTCCCTTATATCTTTCCTCTATTTTGCAGAACTGTTTCCGGACTCCTAGGTGCACGCGGAAAAGAAAGTTTCCGATCGCCGGGTTGCGCAGCAATTCCAGGATCTGGCCGCGCCTTGGGATCCTTATCACTTGGTTGCCCTTTCTGCCCGCGTCCAGCATATGCGCGCTGTGGACCGGCATCTCTCCGACCTGCCTGACGTGGCGATCCAGCTGTACAAGGTTTTGTGGCCTGGAGAAGCGCTGCCGGCCACCCTGACGCTCACCTCCGAGCGGCTGAAAGATGCCGGGCGGAGGATCCGCGAGTGGCAGTGCTCTGCGGCTCGTGCCGGAGCGGATACGGCGCTGCACGTCGCCTGCTCCTGGTACGAAGACTTGGATCTGGATGCGCTCCTCGGCGTGCGCGAAAATGCTCCAACTGATGTGGACCCGGTCCTTACCGCGAAGCGGCAGGATCGGGCCTACCGGCTTGCTCGAGTACGCCCGAGTCCGCACCTTCATCCCCCCTCCTCCTGACGTCCGCGACTACCTCAGTGACGAAGAGGAAGAAGAGGACGAGGGAGAGGAAGATGCCGGTGCCGGTGAGCAGCCTCCGAAAGCTCCAGAAGCTGATGTTGTGCCTCCCGAAGCTCCTGCTGCCTGAACACTTGCTATGATATGCTTGGTTGCCCCTGTCTGTCTCAAAACAATGTTGATTAAATTCTACCCCGGTATGCCGGGGTTTATGATGTAAGATAAAACTTATCCTTTTGGTTGTGGTACAACTTTATGCCGGTGTCTTGCATACCGGTAACTTATTAAGCTATGTTGGTTTGTTAACTTAGCATTTTGCTTATCATTCCGATTTTGTCTTGCACTGCAACGATTCCGAAATTGTTTCCGCAACCAATTCGATGCACACTTGGCTCTTTTGCTTTGGCTCTGCCTACCTTCTCTGGGCGTTTTGGCGTATGAGCACAAAGTTCTTTTTACCAAGCAAGCACTTTCTTGAACTTAGAAATAACTCGATATTTTTGCAAAAAGCCGGTACAACCGGGGTTAGTTAAATTTTTCCGGATTGTTCTTTCCCGCTCTCTCTCTTCGCAGTTCATGTGCTTGTCCCCTACCGGTTTATCTTGCTTGCCATGAAGCCGGGTTGCGGACATCAGCAGAGTCGAAGACTCCGGTAGGGTTTAGCACACTACTAAACCGGAAAGAAAAAACGTTCAATAAGCAACCGGTAAACTGAAAAAAATAAACATATTGCATGCAATAGGGGTAGTCCCCGAGATTCATTCGAGGTTCCGACATCTTTTATTTATAGCAAATAAGGTACAAAAAGGGACTTCTTACACCACAACTTCATGAGTAGAAAGGACGCAACAGTGCTACGTTCCATGGTCGCTTGGTCTCATCTCCGGATTTGTCCGCCTTTCCTTTCCTCCATTCCTGTGCATCAATTAGGTAGTAGGCATCATTGTGGAGAGCCTTGCTCACAATGAAAGGTCCCTCCCACGGGGGTGAAAGCTTGTGCCGGCCTTCAGTGCGTTGCACCAGGCGTAACACCAGATCTCCTTCCCGGAACACCCTCGGGTTAACCTTCCGGCTATGATAGCGTCTGAGGTTTTGCTGGTAAATGGCTGTTCTTGCCAATGCCAATTCTCTTGCTTCTTCTAGCAAGTCCACATCGTTTTCTCGGGCCTCTTTTACCTCCTCTTCGGTATAGAGTTGCACCCTTGGTGAATCATGGAGAATGTCGGTTGGTATGACCGCTTCGCTCCATAAACCATAAAGAATGGAGTGTATCCGGTAGACCGGTTTGGAGTTGTTCTTATGCTCCACAGCACTGATGGTAGCTCATCGAGCCAACACCCCGGTGACTTTTCCACCGCATCAATGAGTCTTGGTTTGATACCGGAAAGTACCAAAGCATTTGTTCTTTCAACTTGGTCATTGCCTTGTGGGTGTGCTACTGAGCACAAATCCAACCGGATATTGTTGTCCTCACAAAATCTTTTGAACTCACCTTGAGCAAAGTTTGTGCCATTGTCTGTGATAATGCTATGCGGGTAGCCATACCGCAAGATGACATCTTTTAGGAACTTCACAACCGTATGCCCATCACACTTTGCGATAGGTTTCACCTCAAGCCACTTAGTGAATTTGTCCACCATTACTAGAATGTGGGTCATGCTTCTCCTTGCAGTTTTGAATGGGCCGACCATGTCAAGGCACCAAACAGCAAATGGCCAAGTTAGTGGTATGGTCTTTAGGCCGGAGGCTGGGGTATGATTTTTCTTGGCGTACCTCTGGCACCCGTTGCATTTTCTTACCAAATCCTCAGCATTTTCCAAGGCAGTGGGCCAATAGAACCCGTGCCGGAACACTTTTGCCACCAGCGCTCTTGACGAAGCGTGGTGCCCACACTCCCCTTGGTGAATTTCCGCTAGCATTTCTTTCCCTTCTTCCGGTTCCACACACCTTTGAAGGACACCGGTAACACTTCTCTTGTACACTTCGCCGTTGATGATGGTGTATGCCTTGGACCTCCTCTCGATTCTTCTGGATTCATTTTCGTCAACCGGCAAGGTGCCGTTGAACAGGAATTCCTTAATAGGTTTAACCCAAGATGGTGCCTCCCGAACTAGGAACACCGGTACGTCTATGTCCATGCTATCCACCAGCATTGCTTCCTTCGGTACGGACGCAGCTAGTCCCGAGTTTGCCGGCATAGTCCCCGAGTTTGCCGGAACAGGTCCCCGGGTTTCCTTCATCGATATCCATTGGCACAACATGTGATTCCGGTACGAAAATTGATTCCGACTCCGGGCTTGGTTTGATCGATGGTACTCTTAAGTGTGCCAAGGCTATTCCGGGAGGAATTTCTTGCCTAGATGAGCCCAGCTTGGATAAAGCATCCGCGGCTTCATTTTCCGCACGCGGCACATGGTGAAACTCACACCCTTCGAAAAATCCGGCAATCTTTTGCACGTGAAACCTGTATGAGGCCATGTTGGCATCTTTTGCGTCCCAATCTCCGGAACATTGTTGTACCACAAGATCTGAATCTCCGTAGCAAATGATCCGGTGTGCACCGATTTCTTTTGCGACCTTAAGCCCATGGATCAGAGCCTCGTATTCAGCGACATTGTTCGATGCCCTGAAATGTACTTGTAAAACATACCGGAGATGATCTCCCTTTGGTGAGGTAAGCACCACACCGGCACCTAGGCCCTCTTTAAGTTTGGATTCATCAAAGTGCACCTTCCAGTACTCTATTTTGTGCTCCGGCGGCTGATGTCTACGTTCCCCCTCCTTTCCTGTAGACAGTGTTGGGCCTCCAAGAGCAGAGGTTTGTAGAACAGCAGCAAGTTTTCCCTTAAGTGGATCACCCAAGGTTTATCGAACTCAGGGAGGAAGAGGTCAAAGATATCCCTCTCATGCAACCACTGCAACCACAAAGCAAGAAGTCTCTTGTGTCCCCAACACACCTAATAGGTGCACTAGTTCGGCGAAGAGATAGTGAAATACGGGTGGTATGAATAAGTAGTAGCAACGGCACCGGAAAAGTGCTTTGCCCGGGACGGTAAACAAACGGTAGTAACGCAGCGGTAGTAACGCAGCGATAGTAACGCGATAAAACGATAAACAAGCGGCGATAGCGATATTTAGGAACAAGGCCTAGGGATTAGACTTTCACTAGTGGACACTCTCAACATTGATCACATAACGAGAATAGATAAATGCATACTCTACACTTTTGTTGGATGATGAACACATTGCGTAGGATTACACGAACCCTCAATGCCGGAGTTAACAAGCTCCACAATAATGCTCATATTTTAGTAACCTTTAGTGTAAGATAGATCAAAAGACTAAACCAAGTACTAGCATAGCATGCACACTTTGTCACCTTCATGCATATGTAGGAGGAATAGATCACATCAATATTATCATAGCAATAGTTAACTTCGCAATCTACAAGAGATCATGATCATATCATAAACCAAGTACTAACACGGTGCACACATCTGTCACCTTTGCACACGTGCGGGAGGAATAAAACTACTTTAATAACACATCACTAGAGTAGCACATAGATAAATTGTGATACAAAGACATTGCAATCATAAAGAGATATAAATAAGCACCTCACTATGCCATTCAACGGTGAATAAGTATTCTGTGAAATCTAGCCTAAGAGACCCACACGGTGCACACACTCGTCACCTTTACACACGTGGGACAAGGAGTCTCCGGAGATCACATAAGTAAAACTCACTTGACTAGCATAATGACATCTAGATTACAAGCATCATCATATGAATCTCAATCATGTAAGGCAGCTCATGAGATTATTGTATTGAAGCACATAGGAGAGAGATGAACCACATAGCTACCGGTGCAGCCCCGAGCCTCGATGGAGAACTACTCCCTCCTAATGGGAGCAGACGGCGGTGATGAAGATGGCGGTGGAGATGGCAGCGGTGTCGATGGAGAAGCCTTCCGGGGGCACTTCCCCGCTCCGGCAGGGTGCGGAACGGAGACTCCTGTCCCCAGATCTTGGCTTCGCGATGGCGGCGGCTCTGGAAGGTTTTCCGTATCGTGGTTTTTCGTTTCTGTCGATGTTTTTAGGTCACGACGGCTTAAATAGGCGAAGAGTCGGAGTCGGAGGGGCCACGGGCTGCCCAAACCATAGGGGGGCGCCCCCCCTGGCCGCGCCGGGGTGTGGTTTGGTGGCCCTGTCCCCCTTCTCTGGCAGTTCTCGTGTGTTCTGGATGGTTCCGGGAAAAATAGGAACCCTGGCGTTGATTTCGTCCGATTCCGAGAATATTTCGTTACTAGGATTTCTGAAACCAAAAACAGCAGAAAACAGGAACTGGCACTTCGGCATCTTGTTAATAGGTTAGTTCCGGAAAATGCATAAAAATGATATAAAGTGTAAACAAAACATGTTGGTATTGTCATAAAACAAGCATGGAACATCGGAAATTATATATACGTTGGAGACGTATCAGCATCCCCAAGCTTAGTTCCTACTCGTCCTCGAGTAGGTAAACGATAAAAGATAATTTACGAGGTGACATGCTACCAACATAATCTTAATCATACTATTGTAAAGCATATGAGATGAATGCAGCGATTAGAAACAATGTAAATGCAATGAGTAAACAATTGAATCATATAGCAAAGACTTTTCATGAATAGTACTTTCAAGACAAGCATCAATAAGTCTTGCATAAGAGTTACTCATAAAGCAATAAATTCTTAGTAAAAGGTATTGAAGCAACATAATGGAAGATTAAGTTTCAGCGGTTACTTTCAACTCGTAACATGTATATCTCATGGATAATTGTCAATGCAAAGCAATATAACAAATGCAATATGCAAATATGTAAGAATCAATGCAAAGTTCACACAAGTGTTTGCTTCTTGAGGTGGAGAGAAATAGGTGAACTGACTCGACATAAAAGTAAAAGAATGGTCCTTCAAAGAGGAAAGCATCGATTGCTATATTTGTGCTAGTGCTTTTATTTTGAAAACATGAAACAATTTTGTCAACGGTAGTAATAAAGCATATGTATCATGTAAATTATATCTTACAAGTTGCAAGCCTCATGCATAGTATACTAATAGTGTCCGCACCTTGTCCTAATCAGCTTGGACTACCGGATCATCACAATGCACATGTTTTAACCAAGTGTCACAATGGGGTACTTCTATGCCGCTTTGTACAAAGGTCTAAGGAGAAAGCTCGCATTGGATTTCTCGCTATTGATTATTCTTCAACTTAGACATCCATACCGGGACAACATAGACAACAGATAATGGACTCCTCTTTTATGCATAAGCATGTAACAACAATTAATAATTTTCTCATTTGAGATTGAGGATATATGTCCAAAACTGAAACTTCCACCATGGATCATGGCTTTAGTTAGCGGCCCAATGTTGTTCTCTAACAATATGCATGCTTAACCATAAGGTGGTAGATCGCTCTTACTTCAGACAAGACGAACATGCATAGCAACTCACATGAAATTCAACAAAGAGTAGTTGATGGCGTCCCCAGAAACATTGTTATCGCACAACAAGCAACTTAATAAGAGATAAAGTGCATAACTACATATTCAATACCACAATAGTTTTTAAGCTATTTGTCCCATGAGCTATACATTGTAAGGCGAATGATGGAATTTTAAAGGTAGCACTCAAGCAATTTACTTTGGAATGGCGGAAAAATACCATGTAGTAGGTAGGTATGGTGGACACAAATGGCATAGTGGTTGGCTCAAGTATTTTGGATGCATGAGAAGTATTCCCTCTCGATACAGGGCTTAGGTTAGCAAGGTTGTTTGAAGCAAATACAAGCACGAACTAGTACAGAAAAAACTCACATAAAAGACATATTACAAGCATTATAAGGCTATACATCGTCTTCCTTGTTGTTCAAACACCTCACTAGAAAATATCTAGACTCTAGAGAAACCACTCATGCAAACCAAATTTTAACAAGCTCTATGTATTTCTTCATTAATGGGTACAAAGTATATGATGCAAGAGCTCAAACATGAGCACAACAATTGCCAAGTATCACATTACCCAAGACATTATAGCAATTACTACATGTAGCATTTTCCAATTCCAACCGTATAACAATTTAACGAAGAGGAAACTTCGCCATGAATATTATGAGCTAAGAACACATGTGTTCATATGAGCCAGCGGAGCGTGTCTCTCTCCCACAAAAGCATTTATTCAAACAAAAACAAAAACAAAAGCAAACAGACAGATGCTCCAAGTAAAGTACATAAGATGTGATTGAATAAAAATATAGTTTCAAGAGAAGGAACCTGATAATTTATCGATGAAGAAGGGGATGCCTTGGGCATCCCCAAGCTTAGATGCTTGAGTCTTCTTGATATATGCAGGGGTGAACCACCGGGGCATCCCCAAGCTTAGAGCTTTCACTCTCCTTGATCATAGTATATCATCCTCCTCTCTTGACCCTTGAAAACTTCCTCCACACCAAACTCGAAACAAACTCATTAGAGGGTTAGTGCATAATCAAAAACTCACATGTTCAGAGGTGACACAATCATTTTTAACACTTCGGACATTGCTCAAAGCTACTTTGGAAGGTAATGGAACAAAGAAATCCACCCAACACGGCAAAAGAAGCAATGCGAAATAAAAGGCAGAATCTGTCAAAACGGAACGGTCCGTAAAGACGAATTTTAAAAGGGCACCAGACTTGCTCAAATGAAAATGCCCAAATTGAATGAAAGTTGCGTACATATCGAGGATCACTCACGTAAATTGGCATAATTTTCTGAGTTACCTACGGAGAATTAGACCCAAATTCGTGACAGCAAAGAAATGCTGAAGCTGCGCGATAATCCAAATCTAGTATTTACTTTACTATCAAAGACTTTACTTGGCACAACAAAACATAAAACTAAGATAAGGAGAGGTTGCTACAGTAGTAAACAACTTCCAAGACACAAATACAAAACAAAGTACTGTAGCAAAATAACACATGGGTTATCTCCCAAGAAGTTCTTTCTTTATAGCCGTTAAGATGGGCTCAAGCAGTTTTAATGATGCACTCGCAAGAGATAGTATGTGAAGCAAAAGAGAGCATCCGAGAGGCAAATTCAAAACATATTTAAGTCTAACATGCTTCCTATGCATAGGAATCTTGTAAATAAACAAGTTCATGAAGAGCAAAGTGACAAGCATAGGAAGATAAAACAAGTGTAGCTTCAAAAATTTCAGCACATAGAGAGGCATTTTAGTAACATGAAAATTTCTACAACCATATTTTCCTCTCTCATAATAACTTTTAGTAGCATCATGAGCAAACTCAACAATATAACTATCACATAAAGCATTCTTATCATGAGTCTCATGCATAAAATTATTACTCTCCACATAGGCATAATCAAATTTATTAGTTGTAGTGGGAGCAAATTCAACAAAGTAGCTATCATTATTATTCTCATCATGTGTAGGAGGCATAGTATAATCACAATAAAATTTACTCTCCATAGTAGGTTGTATCAAAGGACCACTATCATAATTAGGAGGCAAAGTATCATCAAAGAAAATTTTCTCCTCAATGCTTGGGGGACTAAAAAGATCATGAAAACCAGCTTCCCCAAGCTTAGAACTTTCTATATTATTATCAACAATGGTGTTCAAAGCGTTCATACTAATATTACTACCGACATGCAAATAAGATTTCATAGGTTTTTTAATTTTCGCATCAAACAATCCATGTTTTAAATCAGGAAATAGAATAAGAAGCTCATTGTTGTCCATTATGCCAAACTAGTGTAAACAAGAAACAAAAAGATGCAATTGCGGGATCTAAAGGAAATAGCTTCGAGCACACACACAACGGCGCCGAGAAAAATAGTTTACACGAGACCGGAGTATGAGTGCCTTTTTACCTTTCCTCCCGACAACGGCGCCGAGAAAATAGCTTGATGTCTACGTTCCCCCTCCTTTCTCTGTAGACAGTGTTGGGCCTCCAAGAGCGAGAGGTTTGTAGAACGGCGGCAAGTTTTCCCTTAAGTGGATCACCCAAGGTTTATCGAACTCGGGGAGGAAGAGGTCAAAGATATCCCTCTCATGCAACCACCGCAACCACAAAGCAAGAAGTCTCTTGTGTCCCCAACACACCTAATAGGTGCACTAGTTCGGCGAAGAGATAGTGAAATACGGGTGGTATGAATAAGTAGTAGCAACGGCACCGAGAAAAGTGCTTTGCCCGGGACGAGTAAACAAACGAGTAGTAACGCAGCGGTAGTAACGCAGCAGTAGTAACGCGATAAAACGAGTAAACAAGCAGCGATAGCGATATTTAGGAACAAGGCCTAGGGATTAGACTTTCACTAGTGGACACTCTCAACATTGATCACATAACAGAATAGATAAATGCATACTCTACACTTTTGTTGGATGATGAACACATTGCGTAGGATTACACGTACCCTCAATGCCGGAGTTAACAAGCTCCACAATAATGCTCATATTTTAGTAACCTTTAGTGTAAGATAGATCAAAAGACTAAACCAAGTACTAGCATAGCATGCACACTTGTCACCTTCATGCATATGTAGGAGGAATAGATCACATCAATATTATCATAGCAATAGTTAACTTCGCAATCTACAAGAGATCATGATCATAGCATAAACCAAGTACTAACACGGTGCACACATCTGTCACCTTTGCACACGTGCGGGAGGAATAAAACTACTTTAATAACACATCACTAGAGTAGCACATAGATAAATTGTGATACAAAGACATTGCAATCATAAAGAGATATAAATAAGCACCTCACTATGCCATTCAACGGTGAATAAGTATTCGTGAAATCTAGCCTAAGAGACCCACACGGTGCACACACTGTCACCTTTACACACGTGGGACAAGGAGTCTCCAGGAGATCACATAAGTAAAACTCACTTGACTAGCATAATGACATCTAGATTACAAGCATCATCATATGAATCTCAATCATGTAAGGCAGCTCATGAGATTATTGTATTGAAGCACATAGGAGAGAGATGAACCACATAGCTACAGGTACAGCCCAGGAGCCTCGATGGAGAACTACTCCCTCCTCATGGGAGCAGCGGCGGTGATGAAGATGGCGGTGGAGATGGCAGCGGTGGAGATGGAGAAGCCTTCTGGGGGCACTTCCTCGCTCCGGCAGGGTGCCGGAACAGAGACTCCTGTCCCCCAGATCTTGGCTTCGCGATGGCGGCGGCTCTGGAAGGTTTTCCGTATCGTGGTTTTTCGTTTCTGTCGATGTTTTTAGGTCACGACGGCTTAAATAGGCGAAGAGTCGGAGTCGGAGGGGCCACGGGCTGCCCAAACCATAGGGGGGCGCCCCCACGGCGCGCCGGGATGTGGTTTGGTGGCCCTGTCCCCCTTCTCTGGCAGTTCTCGTGTGTTCCGGATGGTTCGGGAAAAATAGGAACCCTGGGCGTTGATTTCGTCCGATTCGAGAATATTTCGTTACTAGGATTTACGAAACCAAAAACGAGCGAGAAAACATGAGCGGCACTTCGGCATCTTGTTAATAGGTTAGTTCCGGAAAAAGCATAAAAATGATATAAAGTGTAAACAAAACATGTTGGTATTGTCATAAAACAAGCATGGAACATCGGAAATTATAGATACGTTGGAGACGTATCAGCGGCTTGTATTGCATCTCCGCCCAATCAACCAAGAAATCAGCTAAAGCTTGTGATTTTATGGCATCTCTCCTTTCGTACATTGGCACATATGGTGATATCTGGATTGCCCATTTGGCGATCCTACCGCTAGCATCTTTGTTGCACATGATATCGGAGATGGGTGCCTCACTCACCACCTTCATGGGGTGCTCCTCAAAGTAGTGCTTAAGCTTTGTGGCGGCCATGAACACGCCATAGGTCATTTTATGGAAGTGCGGGTAGTTTTGCTTTGAGAGGGAGAGCACCTCGCTCAGGTAGTATACCGGCCTGCGGACGGTTTTTCCTTCCTCTTCTCTTTCTACTACCACAACAACACTTACGACCCGGTTAGTTGCTTGCTATGTACAACAACATGGGCTCTCTTTCCAAAGGTGAAGCCGAGTATTGGCGCTTGTGGCTAACATTGTTTTTAGCTCCTTAAATGCCGCGTACGCACGAGGGGTCCGGACAAACGTATCGGATTTTTTCATGAGAGCATAGAGTGGTAGAGGCTTTTTCTCCCAATGCAGCTTATGAACCGGCTTAGCGACGCCAAGCTTCCTGTAAATTTTTGCACGTCCTTGAGATCATGCGGTATGGTCATTCTTTCTATTGCCCGGATCTTTACCGGATTCACCTCAATGCCCCGGCTTGATACAAGGAAGCCAAGCAACTTACCGGCGGGGACACGAAAGTGCATTTCGCCGGATTAAGTTTCATCCGGAACCTTCTTAAGTTATTGAATGTTTGCCAGATATCGTCTATTAAGGTATCTTTTACCTTCGTTTTTATCACGACATCATCCACATAAACTTGCACATTTTTTCCAATTTGATCAAACAAGCATTTTTGCATACGGCTGGTACGTTGCACCGAGCGTTGCGCAAACCAAAAGGCATAGTGACATAGCAATAAGCCCGTGCGGGGTAATGAACGCAGTTTTTATTTGATCTTCCTTTTCGGGGGATTTGATGGAAACCGGAGTAAGCATCGAGGAAGGACAACAACTCACACCCAGCAGTGGAATCAATCACCTGATCGATCCGGGGTAAGGGAAAGGGTCTTTTGGGCAAGCCTTGTTCAGGTTGGTGTAGTCGATGCACATGCGCCACACCTTTGGAGCTTTTGCCTCCAGATTCTCCTCTTTCTTCTTTTCAACCAGCACCGGATTGGCTAGCCACTCGGTATGCGTCACTTCCACGATGAAACGTGCCACCAACAGCTTTGTTACTTCTTCTCCAATGATTTTTCTCCTATCCTCAGCAAACCGGCGTAAAGGTTGTCTCACCGGCTTCACATCTTTCCGGACATTCAAAGAGTGCTCAGCCAGCTCCCTCAGAACACCTACCAAGTCCTCTGTAGACCAGGCAAAGATATTCTGATTCTCACGGAGGAAGCTGACGAGCGCGCTTTCCTATGCCTCACTAAGGCCGGCACCGATACGAACGGTGCGCTCAGGGTAAGCCGGATCCAGCACGATGTCCTTTGTTTCTTTTGTCGGCTTAAATGCCGGTGCGCTCAAGCTTGCACTCATTGCCGCTAAGCTCAACTGTGAAGACTGAGCCAGCGCACCCGCAGTTTGCATCCTCCTTTTTTCCTCTGCAATCACCAGCGACTCAGCCAGATTCGATCCGGCGGAGGCGGTTTGCGGCGAGATCTTGTAGTTTCCCACCACAGTCAAGGGTCCACGAGGTGTCGGCATCTTCATCTTGAGATAAGCCGTGTGAGTTGAGGCCATGAAAGCTGCCAGTGCCGGTCTCCCCAGCAATGCATGGTAAGGACTATCTAA
The DNA here is from genome assembly GCF_022539505.1 of Lolium rigidum. Classification (NCBI taxonomy): domain Eukaryota; kingdom Viridiplantae; phylum Streptophyta; class Magnoliopsida; order Poales; family Poaceae; genus Lolium; species Lolium rigidum. Next base: position 293,654,689 of record NC_061508.1, read on the forward strand.
GTGCACCACCTCAAACTCAATGTTCTCAACCCGGCAATTGTCACGTCCTCCAAACGACACATCCACCCGGACTTTTCCTACTGGCGCGCGGGACAGGCCGGAACGATCCCGTGTAAAGTCGTACGCGTTGGGCGTAGCATGTTTTCTGTTATGCCCGGCGTGTTCATGGTGTGCTCGGTACATTATGTTTATGCTTGCTCCCATTGTCTACCGGCACCTTGCTGAACTTGACTCGAGTAGTTGGCCCATGCATGATTGGGTCTACCACAAGAGCATAACCACCCGGATTAGGCATTATCTTAGGGTGATCCTTGAACGACCAGGAGATCTCTTGATCGACCACGAGCATGTATTTTGGTACTGCTACGGCATCACGACGTTCACCTCCATGGAGCGGCGACGTAGGCTCGCACTGTCGGTTGGCTGCGCTGACGAACACAACACGGCACACATCCGGATCCTCATAAACATTCCGGCCTAAAGGTGCCAGGTGGAGGCGGTTGGCCGTGGCCTTCCCCCACTGATTGACTTGCTGATGCTTGCTTGCTGTTTGGCTGAGGCTGTACCGGTAGAGCATTTGCTCCGGTGAGTGGTGGTGGTGGTGGTAGTTGATGCTGATGTAGCATATCTTGAGATGGTGGTAGCATCGTGGCGCACCCTTGTGCTCGCGCATCTTTACTTGCTCCCTTGAGCATCAAGTACTTGGTCCAAGAACAGTCCTTCGTCAAATGGTTTGACGGGTGAGCCGGATTTGGAGTGTGCCACTGGCAAGGTTGATCCATGGCGGCTTCCATGGTGTATTTACCGAATTCCTGCCAATTCTTTTTCTGGCCCCAAGGTTTCTTTTCGACACATTGTTTCTTAGGACCCGCCCACGGCTGCGATCCGGTTTTCTGCCTCTGGCTGCCGCTGGCATCAGAGTTTTCTTGTACAACAGCAACTTGCTGCAGACCGTACCTTCGATCCGGGAAATCCTCCCTCCTCTTGTTGTTCCGGTTGTCCCGGTATTGCTCTTGGCGCTGCTGAGGCGGGTTCGATTGTTACGGCTCGGCTTGCACCGCCGGTTGCATTGGGTCTCCCAATGCGTAGTTATCCGCCACATGTATCATCTCTGCCAAAGTTACCGGCATGTTCCGCTGTAGCTTTTGCCACAACGGCGAACCTCTGCGGCATCCATTGCAAAACCAAGCTATGGCTTGCGCTTCTATCACCCCATCACAAGAGTTTCTAATGGAGTTCCACCGGGTCAGGTAATCCCGGTCTGTTTCCTGCGGGGATTGCACGCACAAAGCGAGCTGCTGAGGCCTGTTGGGCCTCCGGTAGGTGCTAATGAAGTTGCTCACAAAAGCTTCCTCAAAGTCCAACCAACCGTTTATGCTTCCTACCGGCAAGTTGTTCAGCCATATTCTTGCCGGTCCCAACAGAAACATTGGCACAATCCTCACGGCCCAACGCCGGTTTCCTCCTCCGGCTACACATCATATGTAATCCGCGAGCCAATCTTCTGGCTTAGTGGTGCCATCATATGTTTTGGTGTCACGGGGTAATTGGAAGTTGCGAACCGGTGGTTGCTCTTTCATGATCCTTGGGCCAAAGCACTTTGGACCCGGAGGACCCTCCGCCTCGATCATTTCAGATAAATACACTCTATCCAGACGGTGCCTCGCATCCCGTTCTGGCGGGTGTCTTTCTCCCACGCGCTCTCCCAATGGGTTCCGGTAAGCGGTGAGTCTTGTCGAGTCAGCTTCATCGTAACGTTCCGGTACCGCGGCCCTTGCCTGCCGGTACCTCGGGGGAGGCATTTCCTCCTCATCACACGCTGCCCTTGCGGCTTGATAGTTTTGCCCGGTTTCATATCTACCAGGCATGATTGTTCCGGCATAGCCTCCTTTGGCGTAGCCTCGATCTGCCCCTTGGCTTTTTATACCGGCATCGTGTTGCCCGGCTTGTTGTTTTCCGGCAAGGACTGGATCGTACACAGTCATCTGCTGTGCGTTCATCTCTTTTTCTCTCCTTCTGTCCAGATGAGGGGACGAGGCCTGCCCATGGGACTTGCTTCTGGTATTCTTTGTTGAACGCGCGGATTTTGAGGCCGCAACCTTGTTCAGCTTAGCCAGCTGCTCAGCATTCTGCTGCTCAATAGTTTCTAGCAGCTCTCTAACGCGCTCTTGCTGTTTCGCCAAAGCATCTCCGGAAGCGACTCGCACGGCTCTCTTGCAGCCTTAGCAGCTTTTATAGTTTTATCCGAGACTCTTGTACTTAGGTTTCTCTACGATGCTCACTAATGCAGAGGTACTTTTGCCGGCAAGAACTTCCTTACGCAAATCCTGATCTAGATTGCGAGCTTTAAGCCGGTTCTCCGGTATCCTAGCAGCATGAGAGCTAACAGAAGCAAAGCCATGGGCAGTGTTGTACTCACGTAGGGTTAGGTTCAGCTCGCGCTGCGCCCGGACGATGTCGGCGCCGTTCGCGAGCAGCTTCTAGCGTTGCGCCTCCAGCTCCGCCTGAGCCGCTGCCGGGTCGATGTTCTGCGCGATGGGCGTTGCCAGCACGTTCATCGCCGCTTGGAGTGGTGTTTCCGGTGGTGCGGAAGATGTTCCCGCAGCGCCAGCGTCACGCTCCAGCGGTGGTTTGGCCGCACGGGCCGATGTCGCGCGACCGGTACCTTCGTTCACAGCCTCCTTGCCTGCGTCAGCCGCGCCAGCCATCATCACCTCGACGCTGCTGGCAGCGCGGCCTGCACAGAGCCACCTTGGCGGGTCCGGCGCCACCAGCACCGGCGAGAGGCGCTGGCGCACAGGGATAGTGCCGAAGTAGACGCGGTGGCTGCCGAACTCGATGATGCAGCCGTTCTTGGGGAAGATGCCGCCGTTGGCGAAGCATCCCGCGTTGTCGTTGATGAAGTCCATGGAGTAGATGCGCTGCACCAGCGCAGACACGGTCCGCTGGCCGGCGACATCGAGGATGCCCGCCCGAATATGAACTCCAGCAAGCGCCACTTCATGCCCCACGGTGGGCGCCAACTGTCGTTGTGGTGAACAGACAGATGCCATAGGATGGCTTAAGTTGGGGCCGAATGGATGCTAGAGGATTCGGGGGAGGGTTTGTGATCAGGTAGGATGAACTTCCGGGTGCTTTCCTCAAGAACTTGGCCAAGGCCAGAGGTAGAAGAAGAAGGACACAAGGATGAACCCCGTTCTAGATCTTGTCTATTCCATGAAAAACAAGGTTACAGGTTTCTGAATACAAGGACTCACATGCGTACGTACGCACATGCATGCATCCATGCCGTGAAGAGGTCTGCCCCTTCTCCTTATATAGGGGAGAAGGTGGCTTACGGAGAGAAGAAACCCTAATGGCATCTTTGACTAGACAAACTACTTTACAAAGTTACTTTAATCATAGATGACACCGGGGTCTTCTTTAATCAAGGAGGCTGACGTCCTCCGGCTTCTTTCAGCGTCATCCTCTTCTTTATCGTCAGGGCTTCGTTTAAAGCTACTTTGCTTAGCTCATCTTTGTCTTCTAGCTCTGGAGAGAATCTTTGACCAGTCTTGCCGACGTGCTACAGTGCATTTCCTACCGGTGCCGGTGTCTTTATCTATTCGGTTCACGGTATACCCCTCTCGGGGATACGGCTTAAGTTCACTTAGCCAAACTCTCAACCTCGTGCTCCGGTATAAACATTAAACCGGTATCTTGATGGCCTAAACCATCCGGTTTTGGCATGCCTTTGGCATACCGGGGGTCATCCCCCCAACACTTACTGATAGATCAGGGCAAAGCATGTGAAGAGAATTATTAATGCAAGTTAATAAATTGGGGCTGGGCACCCCATTGCCAGCTCTTTTTGCAAAATTATTGGATAAGCGGATATGCCACTAGTCCATTGTGAAAGTCTGTCAAAAGTAAATGACAAAATCGAAAGATAAAACACCACATACTTCCTCATGAGCTATAAAACATTGACACAAATAAGAGATAATAGCTTTTGAATTGTTTAAAGGTAGCACATGAAGTATTTGCTTGGAATGGCGAGAGAAATACCATGTGGTAGGTAGGTATGGTGGACACAAATGGCATAGTTTTTGGCTCAAGGATTTGGATGCACGAGAAGAATTCCTCTCAATACAAGGCTAGGCTAGCAAGGTTGTTTGAAGCAAACTCAAGTATAAAACGGTGCAGCAAGACTCACATATGAACATATTGTAAGAATTATAAGGCTTTACATCGTCTTCCTTGTTGTTCAAACACGTTAACCAGAAAATATCTAGACTCTAGAGAACAATCATGCAAACCAAATTTTAACAAGCTCTATGTAGTGCTTCATTAATATGTGAAAAGTACATGATGCAAGAGCTTAAACATGATCTATATGAGCACAACAATTGCCAAGTATCAAATTATTCAAGACATTATACCAATTACCACATGCAGCATTTTCTGTTTCCAACCATATAACAATGAACGAAGCAGTTTCAACCTTCACCATGAACATTAAAAGTAAAGCTAAGAACACATTTGTTCATACGCAACAGCGGAGCGTGTCTCTCTCCCACACAAGCATGAATTTATTCAAACAAAACAAAAACAAACAGACGCTCCAAGTAAAGCACATAAGATGTGACCGAATAAAAATATAGTTTCAAGAGAAGAAACCTGATAAATTATTGATGAAGAAGGGGATGCCTTGGGCATCCCCAAGCTTAGATGCTTGAGTCTTCTTGAAATATGCAGGGATGAACCACGGGGGCATCTCCAAGCTTATACTTTTCACTCTTCTTGATCATAGTATATCATCCTCCTCTCTTGACCCTTGAAAACTTCCTCCACACTAAACTTAAAACAAACTCATTAGAGGGTTAGTGCATAATCAAAAATTCACATGTTCAGAGGTGACACAATCATTCTTAACACTTCTGGACATTGCCCAAAGCTACTGGAAGTCAATGGAACAAAGAAATCCATCCAACACAGCAAAAGAGGCAATGCGAAATAAAAGACAGAATCTGTCAAAACAGAACAGTCCGTAAAGACGATTTTTTTACAGGCACTAGACTTACTCAGATGAAAAGGCTCAAATTTAATGAAAGTTGTGTACATATCTGAGGATCACGCACGTAAATTGGCAGATTTTTCTGAGTTACCTACAGAGAACCCTGCCCAAATTCGTGACAGACAGAAATCTGTTTCTGCGCAGTAATCCAAATCTAGTATCAACCTTGCTATCAAAGACTTTACTTGGCACAAAAATGCAATAAAATAAGATAAGGAGAGGTTGCTACAGTAGTAACAACTTCCAAGACTCAAATATAAAACAAAAGTACTGTAGTAAAATAAACACATGGGTTATCTCCCAAGAAGTGCTTTCTTTATAGCCATTAAGATGGGCTCGGTAATTTCAATGATGCACTCCCAAGAAATAAGAGTTGAAGCAAAAGAGAGCATCAAGAAGCAAATTCAAAACAAATTTAAGCCTAACCCACTTCCTATGAAAATGAATCTTGTAAGTAAACAAATTCATGAAGCATAATGCGACAAGCATAGAAAGATAAAACAAGTGTAACTTCAAGATTTTCAGCAAAAAGAGAGGTGTTTTAGTAACACGAAAATTTCTACAACCATATTTTCCTCTATCATAATAACTTTCAGTGGAATCATGAACAAATTCAACAATATAAGTATCAAATGAAACATTCTTATCATGAGCTATATGCATAAAATTATTACTCTCCACATAAGCATAATCAATTTTATTAGTTGTAGTGGGAGCAAATTCAACAAAGTAGCTATCATTATTATTTTCATCACGTGTAGGAGGCATAGTATAATCATAATAAAATTTACTCTCGATAGTAGGCGGCACCAAAAGATCACTATCATTATAATCATCATAAATAGGAGGCAAAGTATCATCAAAGAAAATTTTCTCCTCAATGCTTGGGGGACTAAAAATGTCATGCTCATCAAAACCAGCTTCCCCAAGCTTAGAATTTTCCATATCATTAGCAACAATGGTGTTCAAAGCGTTCATACTAATATTACTACTAGCATGCAAATAAGGTTCCATAGGTTTTTTAATTTTCGCATTAAACCATTCATGTCTTGACTCAGGAAATAGTTTAAAAAGCTCACAGATGTTTTCCATTATGCCTTACTAGTGTTTAACAAGAAAAAAAAAGATGCAATTGCAGGATCTAAAGGAAATAGCTTCGAGCACACACACAACAGCAACAGAAAAGTACTTAGTTACCTGGGACCGGAGTATGAGTGCCTTTTACCTTTCCTCCCCGGCAACGGCGCCAGAAAAGTGCTTGATGTCTACAGGTGCTTCTATTCTTGTAGACAGTGTTGGGCCTCCAAGAGCAGAGGTTTGTAGAACAGCAGCAAGTTTCCCTTAAGTGGATCACCCAAGGTTTATCGAACTCAGGGAGGAAGAGGTCAAAGATATCCCTCTCAAGCAACCACTGCAATCACGATACAAGAAGTCTCTTGTGTCCCCAACACACCTAATACACTTGTCGGATGTATAGGTGCACTAGTTCGGCGAAGAGATAGTGAAATACAAGTGGTATGAATGAATATGAGCAGTAGTAACGGCGCCGAAAAAGTGCTTGCCGGCGTGCGGTTGATGGTAGTAATATTGCAGGAAGTAAAGATGCGGTAAAAACGAGTAAACAAGCGATGATTGCAGTATTTGGAAACAAGGCCTAGGGATCATACTTTCACTAGTGGACACTCTCAACATTGATCACATAAATAAACAAGTTCTCTTCCTTTGTGCTACATATACTCTTTTTTGATAATGAACACCATTCGTTGTGTAGGGCTACAAGAGCACCTCAATGCCGGAGTTAACAAGCTCCACAACATTCGGTATTCATGTTTAAGTAACCTTAGAGCATAATAGATCTTTGCAATTTAAACCGAGTACTAACATAGCATACACACCTGTCACCTTTACACTATGAAGGGGGAATAAATCACATCAATACTATCATAGTAATAATTAACTCCATAACCTACAAGAGATTATGATCATAACCTACGCCAAGTACTACACGATGCACACACTGTCACCATTACACCGTGAAGGAGGAATAGACTACTTTAATAACATCACAAGTGTAGCACATAGACTAATAGTGATACAAAGCTCATATGAATCTCAATCATGTAAGGCAGCTCATGAGATCATTGTATTGAAGTACATAGGAGAGAGATTAACCACATATCTACAGGTACAGCCCTTAGCCTCGAGGGAGAACTACTCCCTCCTCATGGGAGACAGCAGCGTTGATGGAGGTGGCGGTGGTGTCGATGGAGAAGCCTTCCGGGGGCACTTCCCCGTCCGGCAGCGTGCTGGAACGAGAGACTCCTGTCCCCAGATCTTGGCTTCGCGATGGCGGCGGCTCTGGAAGGTTTCTCGTACCGTGGTTTTTCCGTATCGAAGATTTAGGTCAGGGACCTTTATATAGGCGAAGAGGCGGAGTCGGAGGGGGTACGGAGCCGCCACACAACAGGGTGGCGCGGGCCCTAGCCTGGCCGCGCCAGCCCCATCTGTGGGCCCCCTGTGGTTCTCCTCTGGTGGCTCTCGGGTGTTCTGGAAGCTTCGTGGAATTATAAGATGCTGGGCGTTGATTTCGTCCAATTCCGAGAATATTTCCTTACTAGGATTTCTGAAACCAAAAGCAGCAGAATACAGGAACTGGCACTTCGGCATCTCGTCAATAGGTTAGTTCCGGAAAACGCATCAAAACGATATAAAGTGTGAACAAAACATGTAGGTGTTGTCATAAAACTAGCATGGAACATAAGAAATTATAGATACGTTGGAGACGTATCAATAAACTATTGCGAGCAAGTCTGTTTCCAGGTGCAGCTGAATTGACAACTCCGCTGTCAAGGCTTACAAATATTCTTTGGCTCCCCTTGTGTCGAATCAATAAATTGGGTTTTACTTCCCTCGAAGACTGTTGTGATCCCCTATACTTGTGGGTCATCACTACTCCATTTAACCAATTACCAAACCTATTAGTAATATTGGTCTGAGGTGGAAGATCATAAGTGAAATTAACTGTACGCCATAAGAGCATAGCTAAAGGGCATTCAATAAAAAGGTGCTGAATGGTCTCCTGTTCCCCACAGAAAACACGTTTTGTACACCCATTCCAATGACGTTTAGCTAGATTGTCCTTAGTCAATAGAACCTTATTACTCAAAAACCACATGAAAATCTTAATCTTAAGAGGAATTTTAACCTTCAAGAGATACTTTCTCAGAAAAGGGGTATGGTCACACATAAGATCTTCATACATCGACTTCACCGTAAACAAACCATTAGATGTCAAATTCAAAACAAAACGATCGTCCTCTTCATTCAAATTTACCATCATGAGTTTCCGACATAATTGTAACCATGAAGTCCATTTGTTACCACCCAACACCCTTCGAAATGTAATGTTCAGCGGTGCTTGGGCTAACACCTGTGCAACTGTGACATTCTTATGGTGTACAATATTATTCAAGGATGGATACTGTTGAGCCAAAGAAGTATTTCCTAACCAGGTATCTTCCCAGAAGCGGATACTCATACCATTACCCACTTTGAAAAAACCCTAGAAAAAACTCTTGTTTGACCCCCATCAATCCTTTCCAGAATGGGGAATCGGTAGGCCTAGCTTGCACCCCCGATAACGTCTTTTGTCTTAGGCATTTATTATGTAGAAATTCTTGCCACACCCCGTCTTCATTAAGAAGTTTAAAGAACCATTTACTCAATAAGCATCTATTTTTGATTTCGAGAACCTCAATACCTAAGCCCGCTTGATCTTTGGGTCGAGAAACAATGTTCATTTTGTAAGATGGTAGTTTCTTTTGTTTTCGTCGGACTGCCAAAAGAACCTAGATCTACAGAAGTCCAAATGTTTCCTTACCCCAACAGGTATTTGCAGGAAAGACAACATAAACATCGGTAAGCTAGTTAATACTGAATTAATAAGGACTAACCTATCACCATAGAATAGTAACTTCCCTTTCCATCATCCTAATTTACTCTCAAACCGTGTTTCTACCGGATACCAATCCGAATTCCTGAGTTTTTTTGTAATGGATTGGAATACCCAAGTATCTAAAGGGGAGTTGTCCAACATCACATCCAAAGATCTGCTTATACTGGTCCTCCTCCTCCTCCTTTGCCTTTCCAAAATAAAAAATCTCGCTTTTATGAAAGTTAATCTTAAGCCTCGATAACTCTTCAAAGAGGCACAAAATTAATTTCATATTAACTGCTTTGTTAAGGTCATGTTCCAAAAAAAAGATAGTATCATCAGCGTACTGTAGTATAGAGAGTCCTGCCTCAACTAAATGTAGAATTAACCCTCCGACTTGACCATCCTCTTTTGCTCGTTCAATTAAGATGGCAAGCATATCCACTACAATATTAAAAAGCATTGGAGACAGAGGGTCCCCTCGCCTTAGACCTTTTTTTTGTCTGGAAATAACGACCAATATCATCATTCACCTTCACCCCAATACTAACTCCTTGAACAAACTGTTGCACTAATCTACCCCATTCTGGAGCAAAGCCCTTCATTCGCAATGTTTGTTGTAAAAAAGACCATTTCACCTTATTGTATGCTTTCTCGAAGTCGATTTTAAATAACACCCCATCAATTTTATTAGTATGTAACTCATGGATTGTTTCATGAAGTATGACTATCCCTTCCAAAATATTTCTACCTGGCATAAAGGATGATTGAGTTGGCTTTATAACTCTTGGGGCAATCCCCGAGATGCGATTCGTACCAACTTTAGAGAATATCTTAAAACATACATTTAGCAAATAAATAGGTCTATATTGTTGTATTTGGAATGCATTCTCTTTCTTGGGTAGTAATGTGATAACACCAAAATTTAGTTTGTAAAGGGCAAATCCCCTTTGCTAAACTGTAAAAACAAAGCCATCAGATCATCCTTTATTACGTTCCAAATTTTTTGATAGAACTCAGCTGGAAAACCATCTGGTCCAGGAGCTTTATTCAGTTCCATCTGAAAAATTGCCTCAAAAACCTCCTCTTTCGTAAAAGGGGCAGTCAAGATCTCATTCTCTATTGATAAAATTTGCGTAATATCATGGATCTCCTCTTCAACTAAAGAAATATTGGTTGGTGCCGGTGCCCCAAACAATTTCTTATAGAATTCAGTAATATAAACCTTCAAATTTTCTTCCCCAACAATAGTCCCCTCTTGTTGCTCTAATTGGAAAATTTTCTTTTTTCGGTGTTTACCATTCGCTATTAAGTGGAAATACCTCGTATTATTCTCCCCTTCTTGAATATGCTTAACTTTCGCTCTTTGGGCCCATTTAGACTCCTCTTCTCTTCTTAATTTGTTCAGACTATCATTTGCCTTTTTTAATTCCTCCATTTCATTTGTATTCAATATATTTGTTTCTGCTTTCAAATCAAGATGATCAATGATATTTAACAGTCTCTCTTTTTCTTTTTTATACTTTCCACTTTGATTTTTTTCCCATCCCTTAAGGAATCTTCTTATATGTCTTAACTTATTCAACGAAACCTCCATTGGACTAGCTCCACCTACAATTGGTTTCCACTCCTTTACTATCATGTCAAAAAAATCTCTTGTCGCAACCAATGTAGCTCAAAAGAGAATTTAGCTTGGTTATCTAGATGTGCTTTCACCCCCAAATCAATAAGTATTGGAGTATGATCATAATCAGCTCTAGTTAAAGCTCTTACAGTCACCAATGGAAATTTTTGTTCCCACGTGATTGATGCTAGTACTCTATCTAGCTTCTCATATGTAGGTTCTTCTCTCCTACTTGCCCATGTAAATTGTCTCCAGTTAGAGCAATTTCACGCAAGTTCAAATGCTCAATGATTGCATTAAAAATAAAGGGCCAACGCGCTTTAAAATTATCATTATTTTTCTCCTCCCTCTTGCGTATAATATTGAAATCACCCCCTACCAACATAGGTAATGTTTCAGATTCACAAGTTCTCAGTAATTCTGATAAAAATTCTGCTTTGTGCAAGTCTTGGGCAGCCACATATACCGGCACCAGAATCCATTCAAATCCATCTCTCTTACATTTAATATGAAACTTAACACATAAATCTCTCGTGCTTACCTTTAACACTTGTAGCGTATCAGAGTTTATTCCAACTAGAATACCCCCCGAGCGACCATGTGGTGGTAAACAAAACCAAGTGAAATTATATCCCGCAGCTAATTGGTTCAAAAAAGGAGTCGAGAAATTAGATCTCCCAGTCTCCAACAAGGCGATGAAGTCTAATTTATGTTCCCGAATTGCCTCTTTGACAAACAAATGCTTCGCAGTATCACCAAAACCCCCTGGATTCCAGTTAATTCCTTTTAGATTCTGCATTATGAAAATTGTTTTTAAATTATTTTTCTAGTACTTTTGCGAATATTGCTAGTATCCAACTGCGTCTATGACTAATAATCCACCTTCAGGTTATCGTATGAACCTCTTCCAGTATTAAGTTGCAAGCAATAGACTATCGCATTAAGCAATGTGCGTAAAGTAAACAATAGAATTACCCTCGGATAAAACATTGTTGTTTTCTCCCTAGTAGCAACATCACATCTACAATCTAAGAAGTTAAATGTCACTCTCCCAGAAAACTAGAGGCATGAACCTACTATCGAGCATAAATACCCCCTCTTGGAGTCACAACCCATAGTTGTTGCTGTCAGAAACCCACCGGCGAACAGCGACGGGCAACACCGTAGAGCCGGGAGGCTCCCAGGATTGCGGCTGACCCTGGTCCCTCGGGCGACGGCCCGCAATGCCTTCTGGCACACGCGTCCTGGTCATTACGAGGGCGTGACACCTGACCTATACCTGGTCAGGAAGGTGATGGATTGCTTCGACTAGTTTCCTGCATGGCAAACACGTAAACGTTAAATACGAGCCCCGATCGGCTCTTAAGTTGTTCTGTGGATCAGCTCAAAGAGCCGATTGCCCCATGGTTCATGTTAGATTTATAAGGACATGGGGATCATGCTTTATCAATATCAAGCTAAGCTAATCTACGATAGTCTAGGGTTTTCACCGTATAATCGGAACATCCTATGCGTAATTGAGCCTAGCAGACACGTAAGATGATGGAAAACCAGCCCTAAAGAGGCCTAAAAACCAACGTGAAGTTGATCCCCGGAATAATCCCTCTAGGGCTTAATAAGCCACACGTTACGCACTACCGGATCCTTCAACCCGTTTATAAGGCCTAACCATACGGATATCAAACCAATCCTTGAAGAACAAGGAGCAACTATAACGGATTAGATCTACTCAATAATGAACAAGCAAGATGCTGCCCTTACACCTAAAATAGGTGTAAGGGCAGCTAGATATCGAGGGGTAGCGTAGCTAAACAAGTGCATCGTGAAAGCATTGTGATCAACCCCAAAACACCTAAGATAAGGGTGTTGCTCGCCATCAAAAAGGCTTCAGCACGAACAACACCAGTAACGAATAAACGTATACTGCCTAGATCGCAAGATGCGATCTAGGCAGCATGATGCTTACCCAGGAGAAACCCTCGAAACAAGGGGTGGCGATGCGCCTAGATTGATTTGTTGTGAACGTGATCGTCCTCCTTCTCAATAACCCTAGATACATATTTATAGTCCATAGACTTTCTAGTTTGGGAATAAACCCAACCGTGTACGAGCTAAACTCTATCTCTTAATCCTAACCAACACGTATCCTACTATAATTTACAGATACACGGGCAATCTCGCCCAAATTTCTTGTACAAGGCCGGTTCGGGTATATCTTCCGTGCATATCTTCTAAGCCCCTTCAATCACGGCCCATCTCCAGACTTGGTTAAATTCTGGTGGTAACACATGCCCCCCTGGTTTTGGCAATGATAATTTCAAAACCACTTCGTTTTTTTCTCCGTAGGGTCACGTCGTGGCAGAGCAGAGCCGTCGCAGTATCCTTCATCATGATGCCTTGCCTTCTCAACTTCTCTGCACGATTTGACAGTTCTTTGGCACCACTTCCTCGGAAACTGCTGTAACATTAACTCTCCCATATCCCTTTATTTAACCGCGCCGGGCAGTTCGCCTCTTCATCCTCTTGCTCCGTCCTAGCCATCGGCAAAAAAACCCCTTCCTCTGTAGCCATGTCTTCTTCCTCCTCCTCCTCCTCTGCCTCCTCAGGCCTCTCCTACGTATCTTCTCCTCTCCGTGAGCCCACGCCGGAGTGGGACCAGGTGGCGGCGTACAACCACCGCGCCCTGGAGGAGTGGGACATCGAGTCCCATGATTCCTCCGTCTGGTCCGAGGACGACAAGTCCTTGACTGACGGAGAAGACGACTTCCGGTTCCTCGTCGACGGGGAGCTGGAGGCGGGGAGCGAAGACGATCGCTTCTCGTGGGATGGATACACCTCCTCCGACGAGGAGGACGAAGAGGAGGACGACGAGTCCTCCGACGAATATCCCCCGGCGAAGCGCTTCCGCGCCGGGTCGGACGACGACAGCGACGACGACGATGAGGAGGACGAGGCTCCCGTAGAGGGCTACGGGAGCAGCGACAAGGAGCCCACCAGCAGTTGCGCCGGCGGCAGCGATGACGACGATGAGGGCAGCAACGGCCCGTACACTTAGGGACCACTAGTATAGGACTAGTAGTAGTAGCAATCGGCTTTTGTTCTCTCTTCCTTGAGCAATCGGCTCTTCTCTGTAAAGCCCTTTTATTAATGAAGAAAATATTTCTCAGCCGATTTTACCCTTTTACCAATTCTGCCGATTGTCAAAGCAAGTCAACACACCAAGAGCCGATGGCAGCGCATCGGCCCTTGCCATAAAATGCGAGCAATGCCAGTTCCGTTGTCTATTCAAACGGTAACCTGCAACTTATCCGAAAGAGCAGCGCTCAGATCCCCAAATCGCCGCTCGAACAGATCCAACCTACGGCCGCACGAACTTCAGCTTTCAATCGCGCAGACTCAACTCCGTGGCAAATCTGATGGCGGAATCATCCAACGCCAACGCTATGGTCTCCGACCTGAAGGTAATCCTTAACCGCTCCTCGTTGTCCGAACATGGTACTAGAATTAACAACAAACATCTGAATTAATACTTTGTCCCGTCATTAATTTCTAGGTATCAGACATTCTACTGCCACATCCTTCTCTTCCAAATTCTCTCTGTCTTGGCCCTCGTTCTATCGAGAGTCCTGCCCATTTGATTTCGTGCGAGGCAAATAGAATTCCCTTCGTGAACCAAAATCTATATCTGACCTCTTGGGCCGACTGCTTACGAGCCTGGCCTAATCCCCCTGAAGATTGGGTTTCTTGGTATAATAGAATCTCCAAAACTCATCATGCCACCTGGGAAACCGCAGGAATAGCCGACGCTTTAGCTTTATCACTGTCTCCCCTTGAGAAACACGAAAATCTCCTGAAAACCATCGGCTATTTTTGGTCTGATGCTTTGAACTGCTTCATGTTTGGCCATGGCCCCATGACACCGACCTTACTAGATGTGGCCATGATCACTGGTTTAGACATTGCATCTCCAAGCCCATCTGCCTTCAGGCTGCCAAAGGTCCCCTTCACACTTTCTTAAAAAACAGAGTGCACAAACTGGGGTGCTTACCTTCGGCGCCACATGAAAAACAAAGGCCACTGTAACGAGAAAGAACACACGACCTTTCTGAATTTCTGGTTGGAACACTTTATATTTTGTGGCCCTTCACTTGCTCCAACCAAGAATTATCTTTCCCTGGCCTATGAACTTGCCAGAGGCACTCAGCTCGGCATTGGCAAACTGTTTCTTGGAGAAGTCTACAGATATCTTCAGCTGATGTCTGTTAAACTGTTCTCCCAAAAGACAGTCAAAACTGGGGGTCCCTGGTGGTTCATTCAGTTATGGGCTCAGCTGTACTTCCAAAACCAGATCCCAAACTTTCCACCCTTAGCTACTTGCACCTTCCCCGATACTAATGGGAAGCAAATCCGATGCACCAGCTACGACCAAGCTTTATATAGCCTCCCAGGTAGCAAACTAACCTCAAAGGGAGCATCAGAGTCGTTCAGAACTTTCTACCAAGGCCAGGTCAACCCTATCTTCTTTCCTTATATAGAGTCTGAAAATTTTGAAAATCCAGTCTCCTTCAGGTTAGATAACTTTGCCGATGATGCTGACACTCGGCAACTGTATTCCACCATGATCCGTCCCTGCTTCCTTCCAGTTGGCATGAGCACCTCAAACAGGATCATCAAACCTGGTTATGAGTCTTATCAGCCGGTCGTAGCGGCCCGGCAACTTGGTCTTGGACAGATATCTCCCCACTTCTTCCTGCACCACTTGACAGAGAGCAGAGCTGATCTACCTGATGTCATCACCAGCCATAGGTGTTATACCTTCTTTGATGCTCTAGCCATCCCAATTCCTCACAACCTCTCTTTCACCTCATCAACCGATGGTTTTGAGACCTGGTGGTCAATGTGGAAGACTCACGCCTTCAGGAGGGCTTTGGGACCGTTGCTGAAACAACTTGATGCTGAATATGACATCCCTGCAGAACAGGTACCACTACTCACGAATTATCTTGAAGTGGCTTATAATGATTTCCTTTTATAACCTTGCTATGTCTTCTTACAGCAACAAGACGGTCCAAGTCATGTGGACAATGATGGCTCCCCTTTCAGATTCCTCCCACCAGCGCCGGTGGTTCTCTTCTGCAAGAACTCCCCATCCTTGAAAAAGGTTGTGATGCAGGGCCAGCCGATGACACCAAAGTCGGCTTCCAAAAACAGAGTATCTTCTAGGTCAGCTGCCCCCCGAGCCTCGGTCAAGGCGAGAACAACAGTAAGGAAGGTAGCTGCCAGGAAGACTTTGAGGCGTCAAAACCCTATCCCAGCTCAAGAAAGTTCGCACGTAAGTTGATCCATGCTTTAGCTGATTTCATTTATCCTTCTAGGTTTCTGCAGCATGCTTGTACTTCCTTTACAGAACTCCACTGAAGAAAACTCCAGTGAGAACACACAGTCCAGTGGAAGGGACTCGAGCTCGGGCAATTCTGAGAGAACCACCACGCAGAGCCAGCCAGACTTGTCACCGTCGACTTCCAAGAAAAGGTCAGCCCCTGAGCCTGCCGTGTCCCAAACACCCATCAAAGTAGGGCAGGGCAGTCTACGCACAAAGAGCCGATGCATCAAGAGAGCTCGCAAGGAACCGCCCGCCTCTCCCTCAAACCAGGAGATATCAAACGTAATCCCCTGCATACTCTCCTTGGCTCCTTTCCCATGTTGACCCATTGTTGTTCTCATCGGCTAACCATTTTCTTTGCAGACTGATGACACCTCCAGTGGGGAAGTCGAGGAGGTACCAATGCCTTCCGCCACCCGGGACTTAGCAACTTCTGCAAGTGTAGTGGTCAAGGTGGCCGACTTGGCCAATCCCACAGCCGAAACACAAGAGCCGATCGCCTCTTCATCGGCTGTTCCTCTGGTCTCAGGAGAGGTACAACTCTTTCCCTTGGCTCTACCCTCCTTTTTTGCTGTCTCCTGACGTTATTTTTTTTGTTATTTGTCAGGTTTATGACCTCTCAAGCTTGCTGACCTTCGACCCTGAATCTATCAAACCGGCCACCGCTAAAGCAAGTGAGGAGCCAGGACCCAGCGCTACACATGGTCAACTCCAGCACCTCAAGGCCCTGCTTTCCTCTTCCATTGAGGCATTGGTTGAAGACTCCGAGGTGGTGAAGAGCGTTCTTGTTATCACCAGAATTTGACCGGATCAGAGGTGGGCCGCGATTGGAGATGGGCTTGAAGAATATACATAGAAGGGATACATGAATCGGCCTTGTATACCAAGTTTGGGCTAGTTTGCCCGTGTATACGTAACATAGTAGGATACGTGTCGTTTAGAAGTTAGAGTTTAACCCGTGCACGGTTAGGTGCACGCCTGAATTAGAAAGTCCCCGGACTATAAATATGTATCTAGGGTTTATGAAATAAACAGCAATCACGTTCACCACAAACCAATCTAGGCGCATCGCCAACTCCCCGTCTCGAGGGTTTCTTCCGGGTAAGCACCATGCTGCCTAGATCGCATCTTGCGATCTAGGCAAGCACACGTTTATTCGTCGTTCATGCGTTGCTCGTACTCGAAGCCTTTTTGATGGCGAGCAACGTAGTTATCATAGATGTTTTAGGGTTAGCATTGTTCATCATATCATATGCTATCGTCGTGCAACCCTTAGGCATCTAGCCGCCCTTACACCTATCTTGGGTGTAAGGGCGGCACCCGCTTGATCATTGTTTAGTAGATCCGATCCGTTATGATTGCTCCTTGTTCTTCAAGGATTAGTTTAATATCTGCATCGTTAGGCCTTACAAACGGGTCGAAGGATCCAGTGGCGCGTAGGGTGTAGTTCGCTAGCCCTAGACGGGATGTTCCGAGGATCAACTTCGTGTTGGTTTTTAGGCCTTGTTTAGGGTCGGTTTACGATCACCGTGCGTGGCCGCCGAGGCTCGATCACGAGTAGGATGTTCCGATTATGCGGTGAAAACCCCAAATCGTAGTAGGTCGTTTTAGCTTTATCTTGATCAAGCGGGACCACCATCCGATCGTACACCTCGTACGCATCATGGGTGGATCGGCTCTTTGAGCCGATTCACGGAGACAACCTGAGAGCCGATCGAGGCTCGTATTTAACGTTTACGTGTATGCCATGCGAGAAACTAAGCGAGGCATCATCCAACACCTTCCGACCGGGTATAGGTCGGGTGGCACGCCCTTGCATCAGCATCGGACGTGCGTGCCGAAGGCTTTGCGGGCCGTCGCTCGGAGGGACCAGGGCCAGCCGCAGTCCTGGGAGATTCCCGGCTCTACGGTGTTGCCCGTCGCTGCCCGCCGGTGGGTTTCCGACCGCAACACATTCTGGCACGCCCGGTGGGACAATCTTCGACATCAACCGCGTCGCCATCTACATCTGAGATGGCGGAAGGCACTCCGGTCAAGTACGAGGATCTGACCGAGGAGCTCAAGAAGAAGCATGACGAGATCAAAGCAGTCCTCGAAGCCGACCTCATCGGCTCTTTTCACAGAACCCGCTCACATGGCATCAGGTGGAAGGGGTTCTCACCTGAAGGCGCACTTGATGGAGTGGACATGTCCGCCCCGTCAGAAGAACGCACTAGGTCGCTGCGTCAGGAGATCAACTTCATGGTGGCTCATTCGTTGCACCGCCATTCTGAGAGCCTGGTGAACACTTTGGAGCGTGTCACTCTGCGCGTGATCCAGGAAATCATGAGCCATCAGTATTCTCCGTCAGGACCAGCTCTGGGGACTTACCAAGGAGAGATGCCACTCCAGTCCCGTCCACCGCTGCCGTTCGTGTTGGCAGCACCAGAAGTGCCGAGTTCATCGGCATATGTCGTCTACAAGATTGGTGGTGACCCTAGTGACTACCAATTCTTACATGAGGCGCCCAAGGAGATCCCCCACGGATACACGTGCGCATACGTGCCGAGCTGCGATGACTCGGGCACTCTCGAAGCCGAGTGCTGCAGCGGCGGGGACTTCTGGAACAGCAGGAGGAACGTCGGGAACAGATCTTGAGAAGCAGGTGTGGCTAGCTAAGTATGCCACTCCGACAAACCTCCAGAGCTCAGCTCCTGCAGTTGGCTCAGAGCTAGAAAAGCAAGCATGGCTGGCTAAGTATGCCACCCCGGCGAACCTTCAGGGTTCAACACCTGCAGCCATCATCGCGGATCAGATTTGTACAATTCTGAAAGACCAGTTCGGCATGATGCCGAAAAGGAGGACAATCGGCTATTCCAAGCCGTACCCCAACGAGTACGAGTTGATCCCTCTACCACCCAAATATCGGCTCCCTGACTTCACAAAGTTTAATGGATCGGATGGTTCCGGCTCCATCGAGCATGTGAGCCGATATTTGGCACAGCTGGGCACGATCTCGGCATCGGACGAGCTGCGTGTGAGGTTCTTCGCACGGTCCCTCACGGGATCGGCTTTCGGGTGGTACACATCGCTGCCACCAAACTCAATCCGGACTTGGAAGCGAGTTGGAAGAACAGTTCCACGTGCGGTATCACTCGAGAGGCTTCCGAGGCTGGCATTGCCGATCTAGCACAAGTACGACGAAGCGCGGGAAACGAGTGGCGAGATACGTCCGGCGCTTCGGGACCGTTAGGAACCGATGCTATTCGGTTCATGTAAGTGAAAAAGAAGCGATCGAGTTGGCGGTGGTGGGTCTCTCATCATCGATCAAGGACGTGGCCTCCCAAGCGAGACTACCCTTCACCGGCGCACATGGTGCGAAGGCGTCGGCATATGAACGGCGCCACCCGGATGTTTACTAGGATAAATTCAAGCGTGCGGTGGTCCTGGTTGAGGCGAGATGAAGATGAAGGTGCTTGCGGGAGATCAAGAGGTAGCAGTGGCTGAATGGACTCGGGGGCAAGCCCCGTGTCACTGTAAATGGGTTAAGCCACAAGGTCCTCCAAAAGGGTTTGACTTCGACGTGACCAAAGCTGAGCAGATTTTCGAACTCTTACTCAAGGAGAAGCAGCTAAAGTTACCCGAAGGCCACAAGATCCCCACGGTGCAAGAGCTGAACGGAAAGCCATACTGCAAATGGCATAACACGTTCACCCACGCCACCAACGACTGCAGGTGTGGCGTCAACGGGTCCAAATGGAGATAGAACAAGGGCGGCTAATTTTCAGCCAGTACGCCATGAAGGTCGACACACACCCCTTCCCCGCCGTTAACATGGTGGAGTATACTTACCATGGAGGGTGCCAGGTAGATTTCTCGTGCAATATCAACATGGTAGGACCTGGGCACCACTCTGGTAAGGACGGAGATGAGGGTAGCTGTTCTCATAACGAGGACAAGGAACAAGCCGTTCCACGCGACCGGCTCCGACACTGCCCAAAAATCTATGTATGGACAAACGCGGCAATGCCGATCCGTGGGATTGGCCCCAAAGATCTATGAAGAAACATCGCCAGACCTTCATGGACCAACCAACATGGAGGCCGATTCCAGAAATCGGCCAAAATTATCCTCACCATGCGTTCTGCCCGGGTTCAACGTTGATCTAATGGGCAATGGGTTTACGTCGGCTGACGAGTCGGAAGAAGTCAACACTGGTCCTAACAGAGCCGACGTCCACATGTGGTACCTTGGCTAACCACAGAGCCGATATCAGCAGATACCTGGCAGAATCGGCTCGGGGGGCACCTAGTCAGATGAACATGTGCGACACCGATGCATGTGCGGAGAAATATTGGGGGCCGATAGGGAAATCGGCCAGTAAAAAAAAATCGGTACATGCAACCAGAGCCGATGCTCAGACATTGACTTCAGAATGTTAAGAAAGCCGATGCACGGCCATCAACTTTAGACAAGTTCAGCGGAACAAGTTCAGCAAAACATACATCAGTTTACACAAAAAGGCCCTCTGCGAAGAAAAGCGTTAAGGGCGTGAAGGGCATCGGCACGGATCCGATCCACCTCGGCGATCTCGGCCTCGTCGTCCTCGTCTCTCCCCATCACCGGTCGACTGCTCAGGGCACGAATTTCAGCCAGATCGGTCTTCAGATCGGCTGTGAGACCTTTTGCTTCCTCTTGAGAGCGAGCGATGATGGTTTCCTTGTCTTGGATAAGTTGTTTGGTCTCCCTGACCCTCTTTTCAAGTTCCTCCAGTCCCTTGCGCAAGGTCTCGAGTTCGACACTATGGGTAGAAGTGGCGGTCTTGGCGTCTAAAGCTGCTTTCTTCTCGTTGAGCCGTTGACATTTATCTGCAATATCGGCTCTCAACGGGAGCTGGGCGCGGCGAAGAGTAATTCTTTGACGAGCCGACTGCACCCTTGACCTGAAAACCGACAAAGTCACAGCCGGCCAAAGCTTAACCTGCAGCGTCACCGGGAGACGGGGCTGGATGTCTTCGAGGATGCCCTTGATTGCCTCGGGGTTCTCGACCAGGGTTTCGACCGAGGAGGAGAGCAAAACCTTGAGACGCTGGAGCGGGCCATGGACCGCGCTAGGGTTTGGTTCTTCACCTGCTTTGGAAGTAGCTGGCTCGATGGAGTCGGGATCGAACGTCAGCAAGCTTGAAGGATCACAGCCCTGACAGACGAACAAGAGCTGCATGAGCATACGGCAAAGGAAAAGGGTAGGCCCGAGAGAGTGGAGCGTACCTCTCCCAAGAAAGGAAGGGCAGCCGATGTTGTGACAATCGGCTTTGCGGTAGTCTGGGCCGGGTTAGCCACTTGGTCAGCCACGCTCGGCGAGTTGGATAGGCCGAGTGTAGCGGATGGCATCGGTACCTCTTCAACGTCCCCGCTAGAGGTCCCATTAGTCCGCAAGGGAAATGGTGAGGCAATCCAATTAGTAACGGGACGGTGTGGAATATGAGGCTGTTGAGGTAATTACATTTGAAACTTCTCGGCTCGGCGAGGAAACTTGTGGGCCTTTGCGAGCCCTTTTGACGCATCGACGCTTCATGCGTGACCCCGTTTTGATCGGAGCTTGAAGGTCAGCGAGGCTCGGGAGTCGACCTTTTCCTAGAAGCCGACGTTGGCGAGTCCGTCCGGCTCGTGTGGTGGATCTCTCCGTATCGCCCGGGGAGGAGTCCCTTGGACCGGACTCGTGCTCCCTCACTTGGAGTTCTCTTCGAGTGGAAGTCCGAAAGAAGAGGTACAACCATGTTACAAAGGTTGGGAAGGCAAATGTGTTCGGTCAAGACACGAGTCAGCTTACATGCAAGCTTGCTTGGACGAGGAGCTTTGCGCTCGGGGTTTTCCGACGGCTACTTTCCTCACTTTGCCTTCCTCGCCACGGGTTGAGGCTCGAGGGCAAGCGACCGGAGGATGCTTTACTCTTGGGAGCCGATTTCGGTGAAATCGGTTGGCTCTGCATTATGACCTTCTTCAAGGGCGGTGAGCTCGACGAGAGAGAGAACTATCGGGGCTGGTGGAAGGAACTCGAATGGGGAGGCCGTCGGCTTGTGTGGGCTCTGGGCCATCCTGTTGTCTGCCAAGGAATAAAGTCAGGTTACGAGGCAATCATCATGAGCCATTGCGGGTAATTTATATGTAATGGTACCGGTGTGCGGAGGCGTCACATTCAGCATCAAGTTGCTTCAGCAACGGTCCTAGAGCTCTTCTGAAGGCGTGAGTCTTCCACATCGACCACCAGGTCTCGAAGCCGTCGGTGGTGGTGGTAAAACGGAGGTTATGAGGAATTGGAATGGCCAGAGCGTCGAAGAAGGTATAGCACCTTTGGCCGGTAATAATGTCGAGGCAATTCAGCCTCTGCCATCGTCAGGTGGTGGAGAAAGAAGTGTGGGGGCACTTGCCCGAGGGCCAAGCTGCGGGCTACTACCACCGGTTGGTAAGACTCGTAACCAGGCTTTATGATCCTGTTTGAGGTACTCATGCCAAGCGGGAGAAAGCAAGGACGGATCATGATGGAGTACGAGTGCTTGGAGTGTCGGCGTCATCGGCAAGACTGTCTAATCGGAAGGAGACTGGGTTCTCAAAGATTTCCGATTCACTATAGGGGAAGAACAGGGGGTTGTCCAGGCCTTGGAAGAAAATCTTGAACCATGATACGTCTCCGACGTATCGATAATTTCTTATGTTCTATGCCATATTATTGATGATACCTACATGTTTTATGCACACTTTATGTCATATTCGTGCATTTTCTGGAACTAACCTATTAACAAGATGCCGAAGTGCCGGTTCTTGTTTTCTGCTGTTTTTGGTTTCAGAAATCCTAGTAACGAAATATTCTCGGAATCGGACGAAATCAAGACCCGGGTTCCTATTTTCACCGGAAGCATCCAGAACACCGGGAAGGACCGAGAGGGGGCACGTGGGCCCCCGGACCATAGGCCGGCGCGGCCCGAGGCCACTGGCCGCGCCGCCATATGGTGTGGCCACCCTTCGACCCTCCTGCGCCGCCTCTTCGCCTATATAAAGCCTCCGTCGCGAAAACCCACGATGCGAAGAACCACGATACGGAAAACCTTCCGGAGCCGCCGCCATCGCGAAGCCAAGATGCGGGGGACGGGAGTCTCGTTCCGGCACCTGCCGGAGCGGGGAAGTGCCCGGAAGGCTTCTCCATCGACACCGCTGCCATCTCCACCGCCATCTTCATCACCGCTGCTTGCTCCCATGAGGAGGGAGTAGTTCTCCATCGAGGCTCGGGGCTGTGCCGGTAGCTATGTGGTTCATCTCTCTCCTATGTGCTTCAATACAATAATCTCATGAGCTGCCTTACATGATTGAGATTCATATGATGATGCTTGTAATCTAGATGTCATTATGCTAGTCAAGTGAGTTTTACTTATGTGATCTCCGGAGACTCCTTGTCCCACGTGTGTAAAGGTGACGGTGTGTGCACCGTGTGGGTCTCTTAGGCTATATTTCACAGAATACTTATTCATTCGTTGAATGGCATAGTGAGGTGCTTATTTATATCTCTTTATGATTGCAATGTGTTTGTATCACAATTTATCTATGTGCTACTCTAGCAATGTTATTAAAGTAGTTTTATTCCTCCTGCACGTGTGCAAAGGTGACGATGTGTGCACCGTGTTAGTACTTGGTTTATGCTATGATCATGATCTCTTGTAGATTGCGAAGTTAACTATTGCTATGATAATATTGATGTGATCTATTCCTCCTACATATGCATGAAGGTGACGGTGTGCATGCTATGCTAGTACTTGGTTTAGTCTTTTGATCTATCTTACACTAAAGGTTACTAAAATATGAGCATTATTGTGGAGCTTGTTAACTCCGGCATTGAGGGTTCGTGTAATCCTACGCAATGTGTTCATCATCCAACAAGAGTGTAGAGTATGCATTTATCTATTCTGTTATGTGATCAATGTTGAGAGTGTCCACTAGTGAAAGTCTAATCCCTAGGCCTTGTTCCTAAATGCGCTATCGTTGCTTGTTTCTTGTTTCTTTGCGTTACTACTGCTTGCGTTACTACTTTAGCTTGTTCTTGTCCTGGGCAAAGCACTTTTA
>NC_061508.1:293678875-293746744 GCF_022539505.1 Lolium rigidum
CAATCTCTGTTGTAACTAGATTAACTAAATGCTCAATAATAAGATTTTTTTCACCTTTCAAATAAGTATACACCATTTAAATTATCAAACTGGCTGAACCACATGCTGCAAGCAGTGCAATTGCTATATGCGATTGCACTAGTCTCTCAACCCAAACCAAGTTATTCACATTATGAATACATTCCTGAATTAATTCTTGCATGCTCTTATCAGAGAATATGAATAAGGAGCTTGGCTACAGCCTCTTCATCAATTGATGCATACAAACTTTCAATTATTTGAATATTAAAGTACCTCAAAGCTTTACAATCATGGATCGGATGAGTTGAGACATATCCACCATCAATGAATATAGTGTAATTAACATACATCTCAAATGGGAACAACTTTATTTCTTGAGTTTTATACAAGTATAATGGTAGCATCTTCCATTTGATCCAACAGATGCGAAGTTGCGACTATTGATGTTGTTGTCTTCCTGAGCCATTCCAAACACTAAATTTTTTGGTCTCAGTTTACCAATCTGGATGCACACCTTGCTACCGCCGTTCAGTGATCCATCGCGATGGAGGATCCATTAGCGGATGGTTTTTGGCTTCGATCAGTACGGTATAAGCTCGATGATCATCCGCGAAGATAGGTATCATTAGTGGCGATGATCACGCCTGAGCCCGCAGAGTTCTACATGGTGTATATCAGCGTATCTCTGCGGGAGTGTCCTCGCCCCTATCATACATATTTTTGAGAAGATCTCTCCGGTTGGACCCAGCTGGAGTCGAGGTTGACAGCCTCAGACACACTCTGCATTCATTGGATCTGAATTATCCAATGAACCGAGAAGATAAATGATGGCAATGCTCCTGATGGAAAATTGACTCCATTCATGAGGTCAAATTAGTGTATTACTCAGCTTGCTATTTCATTTGGGAACCATGCATTTACGTTGTATTTATCGTTATAACTCTGCAGTAAAGGAAAATGAGCTCATGGGAGTTATCACCCTTCCAAAAGAAGGTTGGGGATTTCCACAAAGCGACAATGTGGTTTAAGCCTAAGTCTGAGAAATATCAGCATGTTGATGCAACCTAAGCTGAGCCATGAATCTTTCAGAGAAAATAATCTTTTATGCGATATATTTGAATAATTCGAGTAACTTACGTTCAGTATCTTAATATGCTCTTCCTTTTCTGAATCTCTGATATACCTTGACCCAGTTTCAATCAGTTGTACTATTTACTCATTTTAGTGTGTATGTAGCCCACATTGAAGTAATCTAATCTTATTTAAACGGATGGTGATGAACTCATGTATTTCCATCAGCTAAGTAAACCGTGCATGTCTGTTTATTTTTAGTTTCATTTCAGCAACTATTATTAGTATATGCACACCTTTTTTAATGTTGAGAGGAGTATAAGGGCATTACATAATGCTATATACTATATGGCAGCTAATAGAGAACAAATGAATGTGAAAAGATTGTAAAATCCTCCAGGTACTCTCCTTACAGCGCTAATTGCTGATGGCAGACTGACTTCCTGTTGAGTTCGGTGCTGTAGCTAGGAGTGGTGAAAAGAGTTTCACGCCCCTTGCAGTAGCGCTTGTGTTGGGCGATGCCCTAATGTTTTCTGCTACAAAAGTTGCAATCTTTTAAGCACTTGGGTGCAGTATTTCCCCTCCAGCTGGATGCGAGGCCGCCAAGCGCGTCTTAACCAATGTTTAAAATAGCGTGTTAAATGAATTAGCGACAGCCTCCTTCCAAACGATATGAGCGCTATATCGTGGTAATAGTGTGGTATATTTTAAATAGCATTTTCAAAATAATACTAAATATAGCCTAAAAATAAATAATTTTACTAGAGCGAATAGATATATATAGTCCAAAAGTGATTGAATCATACATACATAACCACATATAGAAATAGATCTCAAGTATTTTAGAGGCTAACATCAACATTTCACAAGGCAACAACATAGTATAAATTATTTATTAAAACATATTAGCATGAGCGATATTATCTTCGACTTAGAAGTGGAACCAACAGATTGTAGTTCATCACCACGAAAAAGTGAAAGCAACTTGCACTGAAAAAATAGCGCGCTAACACTATGAAGTAGGACGATATAGCATCTTTGTTTCGCAAATAGCGCCACGAGCGTGCAAAATTACTAAGCGTGGACCCTCTAGATATGCTATAGTGCGCTTTTAGCGGAGAAATAGTTAGCTGGGCTTCATTGAGGCCCTGGTTTGACAAAGCGACCTGAGTACGCATCTAAAAAAAAATCGCACGAGGACGCAT
The DNA here is from genome assembly GCF_022539505.1 of Lolium rigidum. NCBI lineage: Eukaryota > Viridiplantae > Streptophyta > Magnoliopsida > Poales > Poaceae > Lolium > Lolium rigidum. The sequence continues at coordinate 293,681,173 of NC_061508.1, forward strand.
GCTTGTAAAAATGAGAGAGCGAGACTACAATTACTTCGAGTCCCGAACCCTCTATCTCTCCCACCTACTTCACCTCTTTTACACTAATGAGCTGCCATGAGCAGCTCGCCTCCTCCCTCCACCGGCAGCTGCACGGCGGTAACGGCCGCCGACACGAGATGAACATCGCCGATATTTCCTGAACTCAGCCGATTTGATCCACCGCATCCTCCAGCAGCTTGATGGACGTCCAGTCTCTTCTATCCAGATCGTGACTAGAGAAGGATCTACGAGTACATCCGTTTCTTACCCTTTGGCAGCGTCGGTTCCATCTCTCGCGGCACTTTCTTCTCCGCTGGAAGCACCATCTGGCTCGGCACTGATTTCCCTGGCGGCGGCGGCTTCTCCATTGCGCCGACCCCAACCCCACGGCACGGTCTTCTCCGGTGGCGGCACCACCAAAAGTGGCTGTAAGTTGTCATGAACTCACTAGGATGCGGGTGTAAGTAGTCAATGATAGTTGGGGTTTTAAACAAGTTCTGTTTTCTTTAATGATGGGAAACTAGTATTCTTACGCAAATGTTTTTTAATGACGGAAACGATTAGATGTTAAGTACTAGTTACGGCAAAAAAAGATGTTAAGTAATAGTATCCATCACGAAGCGGGGTTTGGCGGTCTGAACATACAAATATATGCTCCATGTTACCTGTTTGAAAAGTACGAAAGCTTGCTCGATGCACTGTAAAATCAAATTGTCTTCTTGCTTGCTAGATTTTGTGCAAACTAATTAAAGAGATAGCTAGATGCATTTTCTCCATGTATGTTACGTTCTGATTTATATCTTTGTTGATTGATATATACCGTGCTTAACTAGATGCAGAAGCAAACTCGCTCCAACGTCAATGAGCAACTACGTCTTAGGACTGTCGATTGTACATGTCCTCTGCACCCCCCCGAGTTCAGAATTCAAAGAAACTCACTAGCCAAAAAGCCGAAGGTGACGGGCGGGCGTGATGCAGCAATTCAACGTTTTATATTAAAGAGGCGAGGAAAGGCCGCCCTAAGCGGGTTGGTCACTCGGCGGACCCTCCTCGGCCCTCGCGCTTCTATGTGCAAGCTGGATGGCAACGATGACATGTATATGTTGGTCATCCCCGAGAGAATTCAAGCAATGTACGAAAGGGATTCTTCCCGGGCCTATCAAGCTCAAGACGAGCGTAGGCTGCGCATGGTATGTGCACATCGATGAGTACCGGGGGTGAGCTGGTCTTGAAGGATGGTTGGTTCGGGTTTGCGGAGCGCATGAGCTGCGGCTCGATGACATTCTCGTCTTCGAGGTGAAAGACACTTCCTTGATGAATGTGTTGATCTACGGCTGTAACACCTCCACCCAGAGGGTAATATTTTGTGTTGATCACCCTTAGTTGCATGCATGATCTGCGGTGCTTTTAGGAAGAGGGGATCGAAACACCTCAATATTTTATTGAATTAACTAGATGCTTGCTTTTGGACTGGGGTAGTGCCCTGCTGATGTTCATGCTTGAACTTGGTTTTTGTATTAAGCTGAGCTGGGGATCGGATACCTTTGTGATGAGACTTTGTTAATTAGCTAATATAGTATATGTTAGACATGTTTTATTTTACTTTAATTCTATGTGATATGCTGCGGTAGTTTCAATGTGCGGTCGATGATTTGTATTATACCTAGCTACATGGAGCTCAACATTTTGAAATATTCATAGATTTGTAAGTGTAAATGTGATATATCCCATATGTAGTCAATGCTTTCTTGTACGAGCTTGTAAAATCTCGGGGAAAAATACATTTTATTTTAGGAAGTGTAAAAGTGACCAATTTTTTTGATCGATTGTAGCGAACACAAGTGCGGATGGTCAAACCCCAAAACTTCTCATATTCATTGTTACATGGTCGAGATATAAAGGTATTTTACGCATTGGTTTAATACTCAACTGCTTACATCCATGTTTGTTTGCGGTTTTTTGACACCTCTTAATGCTCCCTCCGATCCATTTTTTTTGAGATACACAGTACAAACACAGACGCTCTCATATAGATGTATCTAGACACATATTAGTTGTAGAGACATCCATTTTATCATCAAGTAATGAGGATCAGATGGAGTATCGTTTTCATTTTACCAAAAGAAACGGATATCCTGTATAGTACAACGTAGTACGAGGCCCTTAGCTCCGAATGCAATTTACGTGTGCACAGCTGATCGGATCATAACCCACACGACCTGTCTCACTGGTATGTAGGTCCGGGCCCCACCGGATGCGATAAAGCCCAGTGACCCGCCGGGTGAAGTTTTATGTGTGGATTCCTGCGTACCTGGCTTCGTTCCTCCAAGAAACGCGCATTTTTTTTGACCGGGGGGACACGCGCATTTATTCCCTTGCTGATGTATAATTCTCAGTTTCTCACAGTCCCCTCATGTTCAGATCTCCCCAGATCCCTCGCCGTCCATCTCCCCTGAGTCCTCTCCCTACACCACCGGCGTCCACCACTGCTCGGACTACGCGGCTTGGACTCCGTCCTCTACGGATGCGGCGACGTCGCACCTAAAAACTCCACTAAGGCGGCGCGGCATCCCCGATTCTCTCGGTCCATGGCTGCAATGGCGGTATGTTTCCCCCGAATCACTAGGGTTGCCGGTCACATCTTTATTATATCTAAGTCTGTATTGCCGGTTGCTTAGCATTGTTTGATATAGACTATTTCTCTCATCCAGTGTATATATTAATCCTCTGGTAAAGACTCGGGCTACACATGCACGCATGCTAGCTAGGTTGGGACTGGATCTAATGTGTGCAATAATAATCGTTCAAATATGATATTGGTCAATCCACGGCCGATAATCACATATGAGGACACCGAGCATGCATGTCGGCTTATGGACTCTTTAGGCCGACGCTGATTTTTTTTTGTTTGCTTGGTCGATCTGTGCGGCGGATGATGAGCTGCGGATGCATTACTACGATGCTAGACCTAGCCGGCAAGCATGCATGGCTCATGCTAGCTTGATTTCTATTCTCATAGCTACTATTTATATCGATTTGGCTTACGCGATACAATGATACACTATGCTTGAATAATTTGATGATACAAGGTTGTACATATCAGCCTAGCTAGATTCAGAAGCTTATTGTTCAGGCTGTGTGTTCGATAAGAACAATGATCCGCTGACTTTGCTAGGTGCCTTTGATTATGCATTTGCTTGGAATTACGGTCTGAAGCTAGAGGCATTATCTAATTGAGGCCTCTTTTTGCGGTGTTCAAACAAGAAGCTCAAGCTTGGAGAGAGCTTATCATGGAAGGAGACATCGTAGAGCCAGCCCCGGTGTGCAAGGTGTTTAGGCGCATCGATGAGGAGAATACCGGCGACGGCTTACGCAAGGTACTATGTACATCGGAGTTAGAGGTGATTACCATCCCCGGTCGTGTTCTACCCTGGTTTTACGGTGGGTGTCCGAGTCCATCAACTCTGAAGATGTCCACTTGCATGCACCTGGATTGTGGACTGAAGCAACAAGATGGCAATGTTTTAATGGACGCGGGATGGCCGGAGTTTGTCAAAGCACATGACTTGAAGGTAGGATACCTCCGACCTTCAAGAAGATTGACACCAAATCATTGCGGGTGCTCATATTTGGTTACAATTGCTTGTGAGAAGGTTATATGGTGTTCAGGTTATCACCCATCGTTGGGGCAACAAAATGAATCACAGCTGCATTAAGTTGTCTTACAAATGTTCTGTACTATAATGATGATGTATTGTGGTGAACATGATGGTACCATTCCTGGATTGTGGTCACATGTGAGGGGGGGGGGTGTATAAGTGGATTGCCTAGCCCTTTCCATTAGTTCGGACTTTTGGTTGCGTTGGCTTGTGTATGAAGCTTGGCATGGTATCAGAGCCCAGGGTCTCGAGTTCGAGACACTGGCTTTACGTAATTTATCCTAAAAATTGGTGCTGCCCTCCGTTGCCCTCCTCGGAGTCCACGTATATGCCTCTTGAGAGTCTCCTTGTGTTGACCTCTTCCCTTCTTCCGGTCACACGTGAGGAGGGGTGTTCAGATGTATAAGTGGATTGCCTAGCCCTTTCCATCGGTTCGGACTTTTGGTTGCGTTGGCTAGTGCATGAAGCTTGACAAACCTTATTTATATGTACAGCTCTCTAGTTGTACTATTAATTATTATGTGCTTATGTTGGCTGGATTGTGATGAACATGAGATGTTACGTTGTTTCCAGTAAAGAAAAAAACGTGTTGTTTTTTCGAATCCTGCTGTTGGATATGTTTTGCACAAACTAGTGAAGTGCCCGCTGACAAAACATATTATGCGCAAATAGGCAACCCTCAGTAACGATCATGGGTTCAAGCGTCCAGGATCCATTGCCTTGACATCAGCAAGCACAGATGAACAGTTGGTTGACTTGTAGATTTGGACGTTGGATCGAAAATAGATAGCTAAGAACTAAGTACTTGTAGCATGTAGCATATGTCTTGTTCATGGTCTCATTCCGGGTTCAAGTGCTACCCCATGTAGCACCACTTTTTTGGGTTAGCCCGGACAACCTTCCCAATAAAAAAAAGTACTACCTTCCTGCATGGGCCAATTGTTTGTACTTTTGGGCTGCCGCCGGCAATGTACATGGTGATTCTTTGTCGGCTGCTTGCTTCGTTGATAACAATCCAAAAACATTTAATGGGCCTCCGACTCATGCCATTGGGGCCCTTCCTAATTTAAACACGGAGATCCTATGATTGGCCCTCAAGAAACCGAGATTCTAAATATAAAGTTATTTTTATTTCGTATCAATTATGATTATGATTCTTTTTTAAATGCGCATAGCCGGTATGCGCATCTACATGGGCTCTATATTTTGATATATTCATATAGTTGATTTCAAAATTTTCATAAATTATTTAAAGTTCCAAGATTTATTCTATCTGTTTGCAAGATCTTAGAGTGTATTTGTAGTTTAAAAAAAATGACAAACCTCTTCATCAGATTGTTGTTAACAAGTGTAGTGTTGTGAACCCAAAATATATTACATACTTCCTCGTAGATCAAATTTGAACTAATTAAGTTGAACTAAAATTAACCCGGATCAACGAGTTAGTATGGATTATGTGCATGGAGTACGAAGAACAAATGAATAGGCAATATTTCAGTTTTCCTTCGAGTTGAGAATGCTAGAGCGAGGACCCATTTGCCGATGGCGTCCCTCAACATTTGAAGGTAAAGACAAACAAAAGGGATCGAAAAAAGCAAGTATCCTACATATCTCGGGTTAAAACATATCGAGAAATCACATATTTCTTGTACATAGAGGCTGACATCGTGGACCCATCGGCCGGCCGTGGAAAAAAATCCAAGAAAGGAAACAATTATCGTACGGAGAAGGCGACATGTGGGACGCATTTTGCGGCGGCGTCCTCAACTTTAACAAAGGCGGCGGGGATCGAAAGAAAAAGCAAAGTTCCCGAAATCAGCGGTCAAAAATAAATCCAAGAAATGAAATGTTTATTGTTCATAGAGGCTGACATGTGGGACCCACGAGCCGACGAGCGTCCTCAACGTTTCAAAGGCGGCGGGGGATCGAAAAAAGGCAAGTGACCATATATCGGGTGCCAAAAATAATCCAAGGAAAGAAACTTTTATTGTACATAGAGGATGACATATGGGTCCCGTTTTGCGGGAGCGGTCTCACATTTTCCAAGGCGGCACGGGATCGAAAAAAAGAAAGGAAAGGTTTATCGTTCGGAGAGGCTGAGATGTGGGACCCATGGGCCGGCGGCGTCCTCTTAGTTTCAAAGGCGGCGGGGATAAAAAAAGGCAAATAGCCGGTAATTAGGGTCAAAAATAAATCAAACAAAGGAAACTTTTACTTGTTCATAGAGGCTGACGGGGACCCATGAGCCGGCGGCGTCTCAACGTTTCGAGGCGGCATGAGATCGAAAGAAAAAGGCAAATACCAAGAAATTATGGGTCAATAATAAATCAAACAAAAGGTTTATTGTTCATAGAGGCTGACATGTGGGACCCACGAGCCGGCGGCGTCCCCAACGTGTTAAAGGCGGCGGGAGATAGAAAGACAAAGGCCAAAAATCAGTTGGTAAAAAAATCCAAGAAAAGAAACATTTACCGTTACGAGAGGTGACATGCGGGACCCATGAGGCGGCGGCATCCTCAACGATTCCAAGGCGGCGGGGGATCAAAGGGGTCAAAAATAAATCCATCATAGGAAACTTTTATTGTTCATAGAGGATGTGGGACCGACCTGCCAGTAGCGTCCTCATCGTTTCAAAGGGGTAGGGGATCAAAAGAAAACGGTAAATAGCCAGAAATTAGGGGTAAAAAATAAATCCAATGAAGGACACTTTATTGTTCATAGAGTATGACATGCGGGACCCATGAGCCAGCGGCTTCCTCAACGTTTCAAAGGCGGCATGAGATCGAAAGGAAAAGGAAAGTGACCAAATATCAGGAGCCAAAAATAATCTAAGAAAAGAATCTTTATAGTACATAGAGGATGACATGCGGGTCCCATTTTGCAGCAGCGGTCTCAATGTTTCCAAGGCGGCACATGACCAAAAGAAAAAGGAAGTAGCCAGAAATAAGGGTGTCAAAAAATCCAAGAAATGGAATATTTCAATTGGGCTGCTTCTGGCCATACTGGGCCTTCAAACTATCCCGCTGGACGCCTTTTGATTCGTACAATTTCAGCCCATTCCAAAACAGGAAAGTCTTATGCCTCGCAAAGAAAAAAAAACAAGGAGATTCAGCATATAAGTTTGTTTATGTAAAAATAAAGATTTAATTTATCCCTTTGCAATAGCTCGGAGCAAAATACACTGTTTATTGTCTGCAAAATAATCAAGATATCACATGTTTCTTATACGGGGAGGCTGACATCGGGGACCCATGCGCCAGCAGCGTCGTCAACATTTTAAAGGCGGCGGGGATGGAAAGAAAAAATAAACCAAAAATCTGTTGGTACAAAATCCAAGAAAAGAAACATTTTCGTTACGAGAGGATAACATGCGGGACCCATGAGGCGGCGGCATCCTCGGCGTTTAATGTTAGAGGCTGACATGTGGGACCTGTGAGCCAGCAGCGTCCTCAACGTTTTAAAGGCGGCGGGAGATCGAAAGAAAAAATAAGCAAAAAATCATTTGGTATTCAAAATCCAAGAAAATAAACATTTTCCATTCTGAGAGGATGACATGCGGGACCCATGAGGCAGCAACATCCTCAACGATTCCAAGGCGGCGGGGATCAAAAGAAAAAAGGAAATATCCGAGAAATTAATTAGGGGTTCAAAATAAATCCATCAAAGGAAAGTTTTATTGTTCATAGAGGATGACATGTGGGACCGACACTGCCAATAGCGTCCTCATCGTTTCAAAGGGGCGAGGAGATCAAAAGAAAAAGGCAAATAGCCGAGAAATTAGGGGTAAAAAATAACTCCAAGAAAGGAAACTTTTATTGTTCGTAGAGGATGACATGCGGGACCCATGAGCCGGCGGCTTACTTAACGTTTCAAAGGCGGCATGAGATCGAAAGAAAAAGGCAAGTGACAAAATATCGGGAGCCCAAGATAATCCAAGAAAAGAAACTTTATTTACATAGAGGATGACATGCGGGTCCCATTTTGCGGCGGCGGTCCCAACGTTTCAAATGCGGCTTGAGATCAAAGAAAAAGAAAGTAGCCAGAAATTAGGGGTCAAAAAAATCCAAGAAAATAAAGTTGATGGACATAGAGGATGACATGCGAGTCCCATGAGCTAGCGGCTTACTCAACGTTTCCAAGGCGGCGGGGATCAAAGAAAAAGGAAATAGCCAAAAATCGAGAGGGTGAAAAAAAACAAAGAAAATGAACTTTTATAGTACATAGAGGATGACATGCGGGTCCCATGAGCCGGCGGGTTCCTCAACATTTCAAACGTGGCATGAGATCGAAAGAAAAAGGCAAGTGACCAAATACCGGGAGCCAAAAATAATTCAAGAAAAGAAACTTGATTGTACATAGAGGATGACATGCGGGTCCCAATTAGCGACGGCGGTATCAACGTTTGAGAGGCTGCACGGGATCGAAAGAAAAAGGCAAGTGACCAAATATCGGGAGCCAAAAATAATCCAAGAAAAGAAATTTTATTGTACGTAGAGGATGACATGCGGGTCCCATTTTGCGGCGGCGGTCTCAACGTTTCCAAGGCGGCACGAGAACCAAAGAAAAATGAAGTAGCCGAGAAATCGGGGGTGAAAAAAATCCAAGAAGAAAGATTTCAATTGGGCTGCATCTGGACATCTGGGCCTTCGAACTATCCTGCTAGGCCTTTTGACTCGTACAATTTCAGCCCACTCCAAAACAGGAAAGTTACGAATTTTCTAAAAAAACAGGAAAGTCCTATGCTTCGCAAAGACAAAAAAACAAGGAGATTCAACATATAAGTTTGTTTATGTAAAAATAAAGATTTAATTATCCGTTTGAAATAGCTCAGAGCGCAATACATTGTTTATTGTATGCAAAATAATCAAGATATCATATGTTTCTTGTACGGGGAGGCTGACATCGGGGACCCATGAGCCAACGGCGTCGTCAACGTTTTAAAGGCGGCGGGGGATGGAAAGAAAAAATAAACCAAAAATACTGTTGGTAAAAAATCCAAGAAAAGAAACATTTTCGTTACGAGAGGATGACATGCGGGACCCATGAGGCGGCGGCAGCCTCGGCGTTTATTGTTCATAGAGGTTGACATGTGGGACCCGTGAGCCGGCGGCGTCCTCAACGTTTTAAAGGCTGCGAGGTGATCGAAAGAAAAAATAAGCCAAAAATCGTTTGGTCAACAAAATCCAAGAAAATAAACATTTACCGTTACGAGAGGATGACATGCGGGACCCATGAGGCGGCGGCATCCTCAACGATTCCAAGGCGGCGGGGAAATATCCAGAAATTAATTAGGGGTTCAAAATAAATCCATCAAAGGAAACTTTTATTGTTCATAGAGGATGACATGTGGGACCGACACGCTAACGAGCGTCCTCATCGTTTCGAGAGGGGCGGGAGATCAAAAGAAAAAGGCAAATAGCCAGAAATTAGGGGTAAAAAATAACTCCAAGAAAGGAAACTTTTATTGTTCGTAGAGGATGACATGCGGGACCCATGAGCCGGCGGCTTACTCAACGTTTCAAAGGCGGCATGAGATCGAAAGAAAAAGGCAAGTGACAAAATATCGGGAGCCAAAGATAATCCAAGAAAAGAAACTTTATTGTACGTAGAGGATGACATGCGGGTCCCATTTAGCGGCGGCGGTCTCAACGTTTCAAATGCGGCTTGAGATCAAAGAAAAAGAAAGTTGATTGTACATAGAGGATGACATGCGGGTCCCATGAGTCGGCGGCTTACCCAACGTTTCCAAGGCGGCGGGGGATAAAAGAAAAAGGAAATAGCCAAAAATCAGAGGGTGAAAAAAAATTTAAAGAAAATAAACTTTTATAGCACATAGAGGATGACATGCGGGTCCCATGAGCCAGCAGGTTCCTCAACGTTTCAAACGTGGCATGAGATCGAAAGAAAAAGGCAAGTGACCAAATATGAGGAGCCAAAAATAATTCAAGAAAAGAAAGTTTTATAGTACATAGAGGATGACATGCGGGTCCCTTGAGCCGGCGGCTTACTCGACGTTTCAATGTGGGCGGGGGATCAAAAGAAAAAGGTAAGCCAAAAATCAGCGGGTGAAAAAAAATCCAACAAAGGAAACTTTTATAGCACATAGAGGATGACATGCGGGTCCCATGAGCCAGCAGGTTCCTCAACGTTTCAAACGTGGCATGAGATCGAAAGAAAAAGGCAAGTGACCAAATATGAGGAGCCAAAAATAATTCAAGAAAAGAAAGTTTTATAGTACATAGAGGATGACATGCGGGTCCCATTTAGCGGCAGCGGTATCACCGTTTGAGAGGCGGCGGGGATCGAAAGAAAAAGGCAAGTGACCAAAAATATGAGGGTGCCAAAAATAACTCAAGAAAATGAAACTTTTATAGTACATAGAGGATGACATGCGGGTCCCATTTAGCAGCAGCTTACTCACCGTTTGAGAGGCGGCATGGGATCGAAAGAAAAAGGCAAGTGACCAAATATGAGGTGCCAAAAATAATTCAAGAAAAGAAAGTTTTATAGTACATAGAGGATGACATGCGGGTCCCAGTTAGCGGCAGCGGTATCACCGTTTGAGAGGCGGCAGGGGATCGAAAGAAAAAGGCAAGTGACCAAATTTGAGGTGCCAAAAAAACTCCAAGAAAAGAAAGTTTTATAGTACATAGAGGATGACATGCGGGTCCCATTTAGCGACGGCGGTATCACCGTTTGAGAGGCGGCAGGGGATCGAAAGAAAAAGGCAAGTGACCAAATATGAGGTGCCAAAAATAATTCAAGAAAAGAAAGTTTTATAGTACATAGAGGATGACATGCGGGTCCCAGTTAGCGGCAGCGGTATCACCGTTTGAGAGGCGGCAGGGGATCGAAAGAAAAAGGCAAGTGACCAAATTTGAGGTGCCAAAAAAACTCCAAGAAAAGAAAGTTTTATAGTACATAGAGGATGACATGCGGGTCCCATTTAGCAGCAGCGGTATCACCGTTTGAGAGGCGGCGGGGATCGAAAGAAAAAGGCAAGTGACCAAATTTGAGGTGCCAAAAAAACTCCAAGAAAAGAAAGTTTTATAGTACATAGAGGATGACATGCGGGTCCCATTTAGCAGCAGCGGTATCACCGTTTGAGAGGCGGCGGAGGATCGAAAGAAAAAGGGAAGTGACCAAATATGAGGTGCCAAAAATAATTCAAGAAAAGAAAGTTTTATAGTGCATAGAGGATGACATGCGGGTCCCGAGTTAGCGGCAGCGGTATCACCGTTTGAGAGGCGGCGGGGGATCGAAAGAAAAAGGCAAGTGACCAAATTTGAGGTGCCAAAAAAACTCCAAGAAAAGAAAGTTGATTGCACATAGAGGATGACATGCGGGTCCCATTTAGCGGCGGCGGTCTCAACGTTTCCAAGGCGGCAAGGGATCAAAAGAAAAAGGAAGTAGCCAGAAATCGGGGGTCAAAAAAATCCAAGAATAGAAAGAATTTTGGTTCATAGAGGATGACATGCGGGACCCATGATCCTGCATCGTAAACGGCTCGATCGGAGAACGTTGAACGAGATGGCGCGATCGAGAAAAAAAACAATGCCAGAGAGGCTGCCATCTGGGCCCTACATCCCTCGGCGGTGCGGATTTGCGTTGACTCGGCCGGCGAACCCGAGAATTCGCGATGCACCACGTCCCGGGCCACCATACGCGACGTTTTGGCCGCTTTCGTCGGGCTAGGTGGCCTCAAAAACGAGAAAAAAAAAGTTTTGACATGCACCACGGAGGGACCAAAATCGTCGGCCATGGTACACCAGCAACCACGGCGCGACTTCAACTTCGTCGGCCATGGCAACTTTTCTTGTAGTGCGACCTTTTCCTAGAAGCCGACGTTGGCGAGTCCGTCTGGCTCTGTGTGGTGGATCTCTCTGTATCGCCCGGGGAGGAGTCCCTTGGACTGGACTGTGCTCTCTCACTGGAGTTCTCTTCAGTGGAAGTCTGAAAGAAGAGGTACAACCATGTTACAAAGGGTGGGAAGGCAAATGTGTTCGGTCAAGACACGAGTCAGCTTACATGCAAGCTTGCTTGGATAGGAGCTTTGCGCTTCAGGGTTTTTCTGACAGCTACTTTCCTCACTGCCTTTCTCGCCTGGGTTGAGGCTCGGGGGGCAACTGACCCGGAGGACGCTATACTCTTGGGAGCCGATTTCGGTGAAATCGGTTGGCTCTGCATTATGACCTTTTTCAAGGGCGGCGAGCTCTGACAGAAGAGAACTACCGGGGCTGGTGGGAGGAACTCGAATGGGGAACCGTCGGCTTGTGTGGGCTCTGGGCCATCCTGTTGCTGCCAAGGAATAAAATCAGGTTACAGATAATCATCATGAGCCATTGCAGGTAATTTATATGTAATGGTACCTGGTGTGCAGGGACGTCATATTCAGCATCAAGTTGCTTCAGCAACGGTCCTAGAGCTCTTCTGAAGGCGTGAGTCTTCCACATCGACCACCAGGTCTCGAAGCCATCGGTAGTAGTGGTAAAACGGAGGTTATGAGGAATTGGAATGGCCAGAGCGTCGAAGAAGGTATAACACCTTTGGCCAGTAATAATGTCGGGCAATTCAGCCCTGCTTGTCGTCGGGTGGTGGAGAAAGAAGTGTGGGGGCACTTGCCCGAGGCCAAGCTGTCGGGCTACTACCACAGGTTGGTAAGACTCGTAGCCAGGCTTTATGATCCTGTTTGAGGTACTCATGCCAACTGGGAGAAAGCAAGGACGGATCATGATGGAGTACATGTGCTGGGTGCTGGCGTCATCGGCAAGACTGTCTAATCGGAAGGAGACTGGGTTCTCAAAGATTTCCGATTCACTATAGGGAAAGAACAAGGGGTTGTCCAGGCCTTGGAAGAAAATCTTGAACCACTCTGCTGCTTCCTTGGGGATCAGCCTGCTGCCTGGGAGACTGTACAGAGCTTGGCCATAGCTAGTGCATCGGATTTCCTTCCCATTTGCATCTGGGAAGGTGCAGGTGGCCAAAGGTGGGAAATTTGGGATTTGATTTTGGAAGTACAATTGAGCCCATAACTCGAATAAACCACCAGGGGCCTCCTGTTTTGACTGTCCTTTGGGAGAACAGTTTGACAGACATCAGTTGAAGAGATCGATAGACTTCTCCAAGGAGCAGTTTTCCAAGGCCAAGTTGAGTACCTTTGGCGAGTTCATAGGCCAGGGAGAGGTAGTTCTTGGTTGGGGCGAGTGAAGGACCACAAAATATGAAGTGCTCCAGCTAGAAGTTCAAGAAAGCCGTGTGCTCTCTTTCTGTCACAGGGCCTTTGATTTTCATATAACGCCTGAGGTAGGCACCCCAGCTTGTGCACTCTGTTTTGGAGGAAAGGGTGAAAGGGACCTTTGGCAATTTAAAGGCGAGAGGGGCTTGGGGATGAAATGTCTAGGCTCGTGATCATGGCCACGTCCAGCAGAGTTGGTGTCATGGGGCCATGGCCGAACATGAAGCAGTTCAGTGCATCAGACCAAAAGTAGCCGATGGTTTTCAAGATGTTCTCGTTCTTTTCGAGAGGAGACCGTGATAATGATAAGGCATCGGCTATCCCTATCGAGTCCCAGGTAGCATAGTGTGTTTTAGACACTCTACTGTACCATGCCACCCAACCTTTGGGAGGATTAGGCCAGGCTCGCAGGCGGTCGGCCTAGGAAGTCGGATCTAAATTCGATTCACGAAGGGGATCCTATTGGCCTCGCATGAGATTAGGTGAGCGGGACTCTCGGAAGAACGGGGGCCAAGACACATAGAGTTTGGGAGAGAAGGATGCGGCAGCAGGATGTCTGAAACCTAGAATTGATAATGGAATAGAACATTAATTCAGGTGTTTGCTGTTTACTCCTAACATTTATTCGCATGACGAGGAGGCTGTTGAGGATTACCTTCAGACCGGAGACCATGGCGTTGGCGTTGGATGATTCCGCCATTTGATGCGCTGAGGAATTGGGGCGGCGTGGCTGAGATCTGAGAATCGTGGAGCTGCTTGGGCGGCGATTTGGGGATCTGAGTTCGCTTTCTCAGACGGAGGGCGCAGGTTACCGTTTGGAGGAGCGGTTAGGTTGGCCTTACTCTTGTTTTATCATAAAGGCTGATGTGAGACTATCGGCTCTTTTGGGGAGTGCTTGACTCTGACTATCGGCAAAGTTAAGTGAAGACATTCCTTCATTTTAAAGATGGATTTTTTAGATTGGTGATAAAAGTCAAGGAGGCAAGACGCCACGACATGACCCGACGAAGAAGAAGCAGAGTGATTTTGGAATTATCATTACCAAAACCAGGGGGCATGTGTTATCACCAGAATTTGACCGGATCAGAGGTGGGCCGCGATTGGAGATGGGCTTGAAGAATATACATAGAAGGGATACATGAATCGGCCTTGTATACCAAGTTTGGGCTAGTTTGCCCGTGTATCTGTAACATAGTAGGATACGTGTCGTTTAAAAGTTAGAGTTTAACCCGTGCACGGTTAGGTGCACGCCTGAATTATAAAGTCCCCCGGACTATAAATATGTATCTAGGGTTTATGAAATAAACAACAATCACGTTCACCACAAACCAATCTAGGCGCATCGCCAACTCCCACATCTCGAGGGTTTCTTTCGGGTAAGCACCATGTTGCCTAGATCGCATCTTGCGATCTAGGCAGCACACGTTTATTCGTCGTTCATGTGTTGCTCGTACTGAAGCCTTTTTGATGGCGAGCAACGTAGTTATCATAGATGTTTTAGGGTTAGCATTGTTCATCATATCATCTGCTATCGTCGTGCAACCCTTAGGCATCTAGCCGCCCTTACACCTATCTTGGGTGTAAGGGCGGCACCCCGCTTGATCATTGTTTAGTAGATCCGATCCATTATGATTGCTCCTTGTTCTTCAAGGATTAGTTCAATATCTGCATCGTTAGGCCTTACAAACGGGTCGAAGGATCCAGTGGCGCGTAGGGTGTAGTTCGCTAGCCCTAGACATGATGTTCCGAGGATCAACTTCGTGTTGGTTTTTAGGCCTTGTTTAGGGTCGGTTTACGATCACCGTGCGTGGCCGCCAGGCTCGATCACGAGTAGGATGTTCCGATTATGCGGTGAAAACCCCAAATCGTAGTAGGTCGTTTTAGCTTTATCTTGATCAAGCAGGACCACCATCTGATCGTACACCTCGTACGCATCATGGGTGGATCGGCTCTTTGAGCCGATTCACGGACAACCCGAGAGCCGATCGAGGCTCGTATTTAACGTTTACGTGTATGCCATGCAGGAAACTAAGCGAGGCATCATCCAACACCTTCCTGACCAGGTATAGGTCAGGTGGCACGCCCTTGCATCAGCATCGGACGTGCGTGCCGAAGGCTTTGCGGGTCGTCGCTCGGAGGGACCAGGGCCAGCCGCAGTCCTGGGAGATTCCCGGCTCTACGGTGTTGCCCGTCGCTGCCCGCCGGTGGGTTTCTGACCGCAACAGTTCTGGAAGACATCCAGGCTCATCTCCCGGTGACGCTGCAGGTGAAACTTTGGCCAGTCGTAACTCTGTCTGCCTTCATGTCAAGAGTGACATCGGCTCGTCAGCGAATCGACCTGCGCCACGCCCAACTTCCGTTGAAAGCCGATATCGCAGGCAAATGCCAACGGCTTAATGAGAAAAAGGAAGCTTTGGACGCCAAGACTGACACTTCTGACAGTACTGCTGAACTGGCGACCTTGCGCAAAGAGTTGGAGGCCCTTGAAGAGAAGGTTCGGGCAACAAAACAGCTCATTGAAGCTAAGGAAGCTCTTATCGCCCGCTCCCTCGATGAAGCAGAAGGTCTCAAAGCTGAGCTGAAGACTGATCTGGCCGAAATCCGCGCCCTGAACAAGCAGCTGGTGGCAGGCAAAGACGAAGATGATGAGGCCGAGATCGCCGAGGTGGATCGTGTTCATGCCGATGCCCTCCGTGCCCTCGAGATGTTCCTTCAGTAGAGTCTCCCTGTGTAACTTCGTTATTGAGTTTGTACTCTAGAGTCGATGGCTGTACATCGGCCTTTTTGTTTCTTAGTTCTAAAGTCGATGTCTGTGCATCGGCTGTACTCTAAAAAAGATTTTTTTACTTGCCGATTCCGTGCATCGGCCTACATATTTTATTGTCCATACTAGGTGCCCCCCGGGCCGAATCCTTCAAGTGATTGAAGATATCGGCTCTTGCTGATGCATGTTGGTTGTAGCTGATCTCCAGGACCAATGTTGATCTCCTCTAGCTCATCAGCTGATGTAAACCCATATCCTAGCTTTCCGTCGCCTGCTAGATCGACGCTGAACACAGGCAGAACGTATGGCGAGGGTAATTTTGGCCGATTGCTGGAATCGGCCTCCATGTTGATTGAATTGCTCAATGAAGGTTTACAATTTGTATGTGCTCCCTTACAGGAGGAAGCCTCCCTACCACGACTACGTGACATGTTTGAAGTGAGATCCTTGCTTTTTATTTTTTGGGGCCGATCGCAGGGATCGGCCTTGCCACGTGTGTCGATGGATGTTGCTTTTGCTACTCTATCAGGCCGGTGGATAAGACCAGCCTCACCCCGTTTTTTGTCACCTCGATGCGATCACAACCGTCCAAACTGATTCCAGAGAGTGGTTCTTGGTCATCCGAGTCCCAAATGTTCATGCCGGCTATCGAGACGTCGATCGAGTCATCTGCATGCACGACTTCTACGCCGTCTCCATCCCACTGTATCAGGCATTGGTGCATTGTAGATGGAATGCGGCAGTTAGCGTGAATCCAATCCATTCCTAGCAGGGCAGCGTAGGTGCTCTTGCTGTCGACGATGAAGAATGTCGTTGGGACCGTCTTTCGGCCTATGGTTAGATCCACGTTCAGGACACCTTGCGTCCCTGATGCTTGGCCGTTGAAGTCGTTTATTGTGACGTTGGTCTTGATCAGATCGGCACTGGAGTGTCCTAAACGCCGTAGCATGGAATACGGCATTATATTTACCGCTGCTCCCGTGTCAACCAACATCCTGCCGACAGGCTGCCCATTGATATATCCTTTGAGGTACAGGGCCTTCATGTGCTTGTAGCCCTTTTCCCGCGGCTTCTCAAAGATGACTGGCCGTGGACCGCAGTCAAACTGTGCTATCGGCACTTCTTCAGTTCCTGGGGCACGAAACTCTGATGGAAGAAAGAACATCATGTTCGTGCCAGCCGATGTACCCGCATCGGCTTTTTCTTGTTTGGGACGCCAAACTTTCTTTGGTGGACGTGTTTCTTCGTCCAAAGTCTGTTGAATTTTCACGGCCAGATCGGGCCGCGCTTTCCTCAACATGTGCAAGTATCGCGCTTCGGCTTGCTCCAAGCTGCGTAGCCGCTGAACCCTACGCTTTTGGGAGTGGCTGAGTCCATCGGGGCACCACCTTGGCCGGTGGTACCTATCCTCTTCTTCATCTTCCGACTCCTCAAAGTCTTCATCTTGAGAGGACTCGAGCACGTTTGTTCTGTGGCGGGAGAGGTCCTAGACGCTTGAAAACTGAAACGTCTCCTGCATCCTTCTTCCGGCGTCTACACTCTGGGCAGTTGTCGATTGTAGGCAATCGGCTCATCCCTGAGTCCCAACAGTGTTTAAAGAAGGGACAGTCCCAGTGTCTATCCATGTCCTCCTGCTCCCTTGACCTCTCCTTAGCGCGGTGCTCCCGTCCTTCACCGCTTTTGTCATGCCAACGGTACCTCCCTTTGTCTTCATCGGACCGATTGTATCTCTCGTCGTTCCTGTCGTACTGCCGACGTCGGTCATACTGATACTCATACTTGTTGAGGAGATGCGTGGAAAGTGGTTTCTGGTATCGCACGCTTCTCACTTGTTCCTTGGTAAGGTACCGTTTGTCATCATACCAGGGCCGGTCGCGTGGATCGGCCTCCTCCTTTTCCTTGTTGCGGGAGTGACTACTTTCCTCTTTATCCTTGCCATGGTGGTGCTCAGGCCCTGCCATGTTAACATCGAATGAGAAATCCAGTCGACGCATCGCGGAGTGGTTAGGTTCCACCATGTTGACGCCAGGGAACGGATGTGTGTCCACTTTCATGGCAAACTGTCCGAAGAGCAATCGGCCTTGTTCTATCGCCACTTGGATCTGCTGACGAAACACCTTGCAGTCATTGGTGGTATGGGTGAACGAGTGATGCCATTTGCAGTACGGCCTCCCGTTCATTTCTTGTGCTGTAGGGATTTTATGGCCTTCGGGTAACTTCAGCTGTTTCTCCTTAAGCAAAAGATCAAAAATCTGCTCAGCCTTGCTCAAATCGAAGTCAAACCCTTTTGGAGGCCCTTGTGGTTTTACCCACTTGCAGGACATGGGATGTGCCCCCCGAGCCCATTCAGCTATAGCCACCTCCAGGTCCGGTGCAGGATCTTCAGTTTCTTCCATCTCAACCAGACCCACCGGACGCTTGAACTTGTCTTGGTACAATTCAGGGTGCCGCTGCTCATAGGATCTGAGTTTCTGCACCATGTGCGACAATGAACTGTACTCGCTTGGGAAGTCAGATCTTTGATTGGCGTTGCGAGGCCCAGTACTGCCAGCTCGATCGCTTCCTTCTCAGATAAACGAACCGAATAACATCGGTTCCTGACAGTCCTGAAACGTTGGATGTATTCAGATACTGTTTCTCCCCGCTTCTGCCGCACCTGTGTCAGATCGGCAATGCCGGTCTCGGTAGCTTCTGAGTGATATTGCACGTGAAACTGCTCCTCCATTTGCTTCCATGTCCGGACTGAGTTTGGTGGCAACGACGTGTACCATCCAAAGGCTGATCCCGTTAGAGATTGTGCGAAAAACCTCACACTTAACTGGTCTGACGCTGAAATCATGCCCAGCTGCGCCAAATATCGGCTTACGTGCTCTATTGAGCTAGATCCTTCTGCTCCATTGAATTTTGAGAACTCAGGGAGCCGATACTTGGGTGGCAGCGGGATCAGGTCATACTCGTCAGGGTACGGCTTGGAATAGCCGATTGTCTTCCTCTTCGGCAGGATGCCGAATTGGTCTCTCAAGATGGTGCTGATCTGCTCCATGGTATTAGCTGTAGGGACCGAGCCTTCATGACTCGTTCCAGTAGCATATTTAGCCAGCCATGCTTGTTTATCAGCATCTACTCCAGAAATCCCTGTTGGTGCGATCTGGCCTGTGCGCGCCAAGGCATTGCGATCCGGCACGTATGTGCACACGTATCCATGTGGGATCTCCTTAGGCGGCTCATATAGGAACTGGCAATCGCTAGGATCGCCTCCAACCTTGTAGACGACGTACGCCGGTGAACCCGGCGGCTCTGGCGCTGCAAGCACGAATGGTAGCGGCGGTCTGATCTGGAGCGGTACTTCTCCCTGGTGAGTCCCTAGGGTAGGTCCTGACGGGGAGTACTGATGCTTCATGATTTCCTGCACCACACGGACCGCGACGCGCTCGAGAGTATTCACCAGGCTCTCAGAATAGCGGTGTAGAGAATGAGCCGCCATGTAATTGATTTCCTGGCGCAGAGCTCTAGTACGTTCCTCCGAAGGGGTAGACAGGTCCACTCCGTCAAGAACACCTTTGGGGAGAACCCTTTCCACCTTACGCCATGTGAACGGGTCCTTACGAAAGAGCCGATGAGATCGGCTTCCAAGATGGCTTTCATCTCATCATACTTCTTCTTCTGCTCTTCGGGCAGATCTGCGTACGTGACTGGTTCGCCCACCACCTCATCCGCGGCCTTTGACATGGTTGCTGCAGACATCGATGTTGTTGTTGCAGAGTGTCCCACCGGGCGTGCCAGAATGTGTTGATGTCAGAAACCCACCGTCGAGCAGCGACGGGCAACACCGTAGAGCCGGGAGGCTCCCAGGATTGCGGCTGACCCTGGTCCCTCGGGCGACGGCCCGCAGTGCCTTCTGGCACACGCGTCCTGGTGATTACGAGGGCGTGCCACCTGACCTATACCTGGTCAGGAAGGTGATGGATTGCTTCGACTAGTTTCCTGCATGGCAAACACGTAAACATTAAATACGAGCCCCGATCGGCTCTTAAGTTGTTACGTGGATCGGCTCAAAGAGCCGATTGCCCCATGGTTCATGTTAGATTTATAAGGACATGGGGATCATGCTTTATCAATATCAAGCTAAGCTAATCTACGATAGTCTAGGGTTTTCACCGTATAATCGGAACATCCTATGCGTAATTGAGCCTAGCAGACACGTAAGATGATGGAAAACCAGCGCTAAAGAGGCCTAAAAACCAACGTGAAGTTGATCCCCGGAACAATCCCTCTAGGGCTTAATAAGCCACACCTTACGCACTACCGGATCCTTCAACCCGTTTATAAGGCCTAACCATACGGATATCAAACCAATCCTTGAAGAACAAGGAGCAACTATAACGGATTACATCTACTCAATAATGAACAAGCAAGATGCTGCCCTTACACCTAAAATAGGTGTAAGGGCAGCTAGATATCGAGGGGTAGCGTAGCTAAACAAGTGCATCGTGAAAGCATTGTGATCAACCCCAAAACACCTAAGATAAGGGTGTTGATCGCCATCAAAAAGGCTTCAGCACGAACAACACCAATAACGAATAAACGTATACTGCCTAGATCGCAAGATGCTGCGATCTAGGCAGCATGATGCTTACCCGGGAGAAACCCTCGAAACAAGGGGTGGCGATGCGCCTAGATTGATTTGTTGTGAACGTGATCGTCCTCCTTCTCAATAACCCTAGATACATATTTATAGTCCGTAGACTTTCTAGTTTGGGAATAAACCCAACCGTGTACGAGCTAAACTCTATCTCTTAATCCTAACCAACACGTATCCTACTATAATTTACAGATACACGGGCAATCTCGCCCAAATTTCTTGTACAAGGCCGGTTCGGATATATCTTCCGTGCATATCTTCTAAGCCCCTTCAATCACGGCCCATCTCCAGACTTGGTTAAATTCTGGTGGTAACAATAGTTCAGGGATAAACTACTCACTCCGCGCCAAACTTCGTAGTAAAGGATCAACGCTTTGCGAGTAAAGAGATCTATCACGTGGCCAACATGGGCAATCCGAAAGACAAAAACTGACTACAACACCTCCTCAAAAAAGGTTTTCACTCCATTATATTAATATAGCAGTAACAGGTAGAACTTCGAGACCAAAAACAAAGGTGAGAAAAAAATAAAAGAAACAAAGCAACCGTTGTACCCTCCAGAGTATTCCCACCACATTCCTAGCACTCTGAATCGATACGTACCAAGCATCACCTCGAAGAAGAAAAGCAACAACGATGACGCTGATGCGCAGACTAGTCCTATAGGATTTTCGCTTGTACGCTACCGGGAGTGGGAAAGAGGAACACCCGACACCCTGACTTTGGTCATGGCGAATGATGGTGACACATGTTTACCGCTAGCTTGTTGAAGGCATCGTTCCGACAACTTTTGTTTCTTTTCGCTTAGGCTGTTCTGGGGGAAACCCCCAGATCCGGGACTTCTGAATCGGACAATGGCGGCGAGCGGCGCTGTTCTCCCTGTTGAGGGCATTGTTTTTGGAGCAGAAATGGCTCAAGATGTTGCGGTGTACATTCACTGTGTCGACGTCAGTGAGTCTCGGCGGCATGGTGTTGTGGGGTCTCGATGACGGACGCAATGTGATGGACTCGCGCTGTTGGAATCATTGTCGGGCGCCATGGTGGCATCGACAACTGGTCGAAAAGTGCTATGTGTATCTCTGCCCTGAAGATAGACTAGCGATTGATGGTGGTGATGGCTTCTGAAGCGAGGGACAAGGTACTCGCCAAGGGTCTGCTAAACTGGTTCTGTACTCCTCTTTTCACCTTAGGGTAACTGAGGGATGCCCCCAATTATTAGTTGGTGTGGTGTTATTTGTCATTGATGACACTTTCCGTAAAGTGTTTTTAACCAAAAGTGGTGTGAAATGAATCCAAAGAGAAGTTAGACTCAGAGATCACCTCTCCCCTGCTGCTCGGATAATACCGATCCTGGTTTTCTAAGTGCTCCATTATATCTTGTCTACTCCATCTGTTTCATGAAGATTGTATGAGATTTTCCAAAATTTAGATGTATCTTGACGCTAAATATCATCTAGATAAATCTAAATTTTACTAAATTCCAGACAACTATCATGCAATGGAGGGAGTAGGAGGGATGTAAATGGCGTTGCCCATTAACTGGCTAAATTAGGTGCAGGATGCAATCCTAGTATGATAAATGTGTGGGAGTCTGATATCCTAGCGAAAATCACTAATCTTGTAATGGGCGACTTGCCCAACAGTTATCCGTAACAAAGCTGTTGCTTTCCACGTCAAAAAGAAGGTTGTATTCCGAGAGTACACATTCCGTTATTCCGGCAAGGGGAGAGGACCAAGTTTTTGTTGCGCGTGCACGACAGCACGAACCCCATTTTACCTCTGATCCAACCATTTCTGATTCTTATCTCCCAGCATATATCCTCTTTTTTGATAAAAAGAATATATTAATATCAAAAGATATCAATTACACTCAGTCTCTGCAACAACGTCTCACCCTAGTGGCAGAACAGATGCACACAACCAAAAAAGAATAAAGAAAACTAAGAAATAAAGATCCCGCTACAACATTCCAGATCTAGCAACAACAATAAAACTACCACCGTGATAACACCTGAAATACAAACTCTCCAAAAGCGACGCCTCCGAAAAGGAAACCCGACCAAATAGTCTTAGATTTTCACCCTCAAGATAGTCCCCACTCTCAAAACAATGCCTCCAACAAGGTCATTGCCAGTCACAACCAGTTTTTCACCATGGGAGGTAAGACTTTGAACTTCACATGTGCTGTCGCCCCCACATGCATACCACTGCTGCGGAGCCCAGAACGCCAAGCAAATCCCTTACCATCACGGAGACTCGAACCTCCTTTAGCCAGTCCACCAATCCGGCCTTCATGATATTCCTTCTTCTTACTTCACCATAGACCAAAAAGTCACCTGATGTAAACACAGAATATAACTTCGCGCCGCTTCCTCCGGAACCAACGGTCGGAATAAAAATATGGGTGTGCGCGACCGAATACCACCCGATCGAGCAAACTCCAGGAAATATATGCACTGTTACATTCGCCGGTGGAGCTTTTCGGAACTCATCTCTCCAGCCAGATCAAGGCAAACTGACCTCCGAAAGATCTTCATCTTCGCTTGCGAGAAACCCGAGGACCGCCACAAAAAATAAAGCAAGACCAACAAGCCCCCACGCCGCCGGTCCCTCCTACCGTATCACTAGGGAAGAGGACGGCGGAGCGGATCATGCATACCACCGCCGAACCGTCATCGGGGGCGGAGGCCGCCACCGCTCCACCAAATCCTTCATGGCTACCGACGGAGAGCCTCAGGCACCGGCCAAGTAGCTGTGCCACCCGGCTTCCTCCACCGGCGCTTCATCACCTCCCATGGAACACGATCGCGGAAACCCTCTCCTTCCCCTCGTCGTTCGACGGAGGGGGTGTCGCCACCACCGCCAGGACCGTGGCTGGGGCCGGGGCCGTGGCCGAAGCCGGGGCCGTGGCCGCACCCGTGGCCGAGGCTAGAGCCAGGGCCGACCGAGAGGCCGGGGCCGAGGCTGGCAGCAGCGGCGGCTGTGGGGTTGAAATTACCATCGCACAAAATATTGCAGAAAATATGGCTGAGGTTGAAATTACCATCACACAAATCTGCTTCCTTCAATAATTAATATTAGATAGTTAACGGACTATTATTGCATAGTTGACATCGATCGGACCTATTTCATAGTTGACATCGGGAAAACTATGACGTTCAAGATTTGTACCGAGAAATTGTTTCTAGGAAAATATAGGTAGCTACCGCTTTGATAAAATTACTGCTAACTAGTTAACGCAACTAACTAAGCTGAATACTTCTATCAACGAGTTGCTACAAAAAAATAATTAACATCAGTTTTGTTTAAATGCCATCAGTTTTGTGGCCCTCTCAAATGCGAGGGCAGACTCTTCAATATATTAGTAGTTGTAAGCGGAATTGAAAATTTTAGAATTCACATAGATCTACAACGATAAGTTTAACAAAGGCCGTGATTTATGCATGAGAACAGTTATTGCATGAGAACAGTGATTACATGAGAACAGTTATTACATGTAGATAAAAGATTGACTTCATGTAGATCAATATACTCCACGATCAGCATACCCCATAAATACTTAAATATCTTGATGTACCGTCCATCTTTATGCATCCACGATCAGCATATGCATCCATCTTTAGTCTATGTTTTATGCATGTCACTGAAATTTTCTCATCTGCATGACAAGCGTCCATCTAACTGCTAGTGCTAGCTGTCTGAGAAAGGGCTAGCTTGATCAAATGCAACCATGCATATGCATCTACCTGATGGGTGCATGGAAGCACGCCTGATCCTGCTGAGTTACATCAGCCCCCTGCGAGTGCTGTGTTGCAAGGAAGATGGAGGAGCCCGCTTTATTCGTGGCCTCTGGTGCTCAGCTAACACATCTTGCACCCGCACGGCTGAAGATGACACGCTATATGAAAAAAACATAAAAATATTTGGTCTAAGTGACCTATTGGAACCTTATTAGTACTGTTCAGTCGATGCGTCCGACCGGACTCCTTCGTTCGGTTCAACTGGCGTGGATCACAACTGTGTCCGTACCGTAAAATATTTTTGTAAGCATACAATTTTTAATTCTACCAGGAATATTCAAAATAAACAGATCAAATATGTAGCACATGTGGAAGCATGTGTTGGCTTTCTTTTCATATGTATAATACTTTTAGTATACATTTATGTAGTTACAAAGGATGTTATATGTTTATATTTACTTTATAAAAATATGTTTTTCTCCTATCCATCTTTTTTGTTGTAAAATAAAAAAAATCTTTAGACCTCCATATATTTGTTAAGGTATACCTTTCACCACTATTATGTATATTAATATATTATGTTTCTAAGAAAATTTTGTACATACATAATTTTAAAATTTTACGCTACACCCCATGAATGCTTAAATATCTTGATGTACCGTCCTGCTTTATGCATTCACGAGGTTTCTTTTTTCATATTTTTCTTAGACATTAAAATTACCACTTAGATATAGAATTCACCATTTTAATTTTTCAAACCAATGATCAATGTAATATAAAGTTTTTGGTTGTACTAACGCAACGCTATATTATGTATTTTCTTCTATCGCCCTTTAAAAAATTCATATATGGATTATAATCTTCTGCAAAGCTTAAGATTGTGATAGTAATTTGTCGATTCGGCACCGTCTGACATGAACCTAGATTTCCGAAAACCATCGACAGTACATCCGGCGACCCCGGTCCGTCCCAACAACTCCATTATCTTCCTTGGGATTGTCGTAGTCGAAGTTATTGGAGGGATCAGATATCGCGGGTGTATATGCGATGTGGAGCTCTTTTCTTTTTTAACGGGTGTTTTTCATATTTTAATTTAAAAAATAGGCAGTTAAAGTCATATCAAAATACCTGTTCCATCACTTTCCTTTTTCATATTTCTTACCAAATATAGTGCCAGACCAAATTGCTCATCTACCTGATATTGATCGTGTGCCAGGTCAGATTGCGCAGTTTAAATCTTGACCAAGAATTATAGATCTAACTATTAAAAGAATTTAATTGTTGTCGCTTAACATGATGGCTTTCTTAGACATCCGCATATTATTTTTAGTATATAAATAAAATAAGAGCAAAGCTCGTATTGTTAGTTTACATTTTGTAACTTTTTCTAGACTGCCCATATCCTTTGGCACCTCCTTTTCACGTAGGTTTTCTTTCCACCTACCACGTTCCAACAAAAAATAGCTATATCAGCTTGGTTTGCATCTCCAAAAATAAAAAGAGGTAGTCTTTGGCTGATTTTGTAAACCGATGCAGCAATGACGTTCTAAACAATATACTGTAGTTAGTCTCGTGCATAGATTTGTTTTTGAATGACATCTCCAGCAGTTACGTTTTTCCATAATGCATGTTGCTTCCTTAATGCAGTCCACCTCATTTATGTTTTCCCATAACGCATGTTGCTTTCTTAAAGCAGTTCACGTGTACGTTTATGAGGTTTGATTTTCTTGACATATATCGTGTCAAACATGTTACGTAACTACTAATATTTCATAAAATCTCAGCCATATATTTTAGATCTAACTATTAAAACTAATTTAGATGACGTGGATTAACCTGGTGTCTTCATTAAAACTTCTTATTTTGCTTTTAGTATATAATAGAATAGATAGATAGATGTTGGGCTGCGGATTTCTGATGTTTCTCTACGGAAGAACTACGGATTTGGACGACACGCTCTATCCCTCGGAACTCTGGAATGACATATCAAACCGGAAACATTGAGTGTAAGGTATCCTATATTTCTTGAATTTCCTGAACA
Organism: Lolium rigidum; assembly: GCF_022539505.1. Lineage (NCBI taxonomy): Eukaryota > Viridiplantae > Streptophyta > Magnoliopsida > Poales > Poaceae > Lolium > Lolium rigidum. The sequence continues at coordinate 293,707,275 of NC_061508.1, forward strand.
CAATACAAGTTATTCGGCGCCATTCTGTAGACCAGAGCAATCCTCATCCTCGTTTTCTCCTATGTATATACCGGAGGGCCGATGCCCCCCCCCCCCCCCACGCGCATTCTCCTGCTCCTTCTCTCTACACGTACTCTTTACACGTACTCTTTGGTAAGCCCACTCCAATCTTTACTTTGTTTTACAAAATGTATGGTGTTGAAGTTTTGATGTTTCGCAGCCAAAAAGCTGTCAGATTTGGATGATATTATGTACCCTCAACACTCTGGAATCGCATGCCACACTGGCAAAAACATTGAATGTATGGTCTCCTTAATACTTAGACAACTGAATTGCACTGAAACTTACAGTACTATATAGTAGTATCTAGCAGAAAAACAATCTCCTTCACGTCAAATAATCCTCATCACGAACGAACTTGAGTAACAAAGCAAAACCTTCACATGCATAACATCAAAAAACTCTGGAGAGCAAAGAGTATAATACTCCGGGTGCAGCGGATCGATCTTGAAACCTTGTGCTCTGATATCACTTATTACAAAACCGCGATAATAAAATTAGATCAAACGAAGAACAAGAACACAAATTTTTACGTGGAAAACTCAAACGGGGAAAAACCACAGAACGCATGGCGGCGTATCACTATAATTGGGAGGAGTATTGCAATACCCGAGAGGACAAACCCTCTACGTGCTATCAATATGTTGTATCTCTCTCATCTGTTCTATGACTACCTGATACTATATATAGGGGCAAACAACTCTTTCTTGGCGGACACGAAATAGAGTTGTAGATGTGCTACGTCTAACACGGTTGGCATGCTGTAGTCATTTAGGACTCCTTCCATAGTACAACAGGTAAATAGATTTAGGATCATATTGAATAGAAAGACTCGAGAGGGCTCTTATACCATGTCTTGTCTATGTTATGGATTTTATTATTGTTTACTCATATATAGTTAATTGTCATCATGCTCATTGATTGATCCATGTTGTCATTCTAACCAGGGAGCTAACCTGATGCCTCTGGGAGTATCCTCGCCCAAGACAGCTGCAGAAGCATTAAGATCAGGTGTTGACATGCAACAAGCAACACAAGAATTGTGTGTGATATTGCTCATACGTTTCCAATAGAATTTCCTCTTTGTGCCGCCAAGCCATCAAAAATTCCTATCAGATCGATAAGCAATGTTGATTGGAGGCACTTGTGAAGGCTTGGAAATTAACCCCAAAGTATGGTCTGCTTCTCTATGACCTTGCCGCTCATGGAACCTTCAACCCTGAAGGTGGTACTACCATGCCAAAAGAAAATCCTATTAGTTCAATTAGCAATGCAGATTGGAACGAACTTGTGCGGGAGTGGAAGGTATCCCATGGGCAGCTACCTGATATTGAAGCTGGTGGACACCTCAATCCTTAAGCTGGTACTGTCATGCCAAAATATTTAGATCTGTTGCTACCTGATCTTGCAGCTAGTGGACACCCCAATCCTGAAGCAGGTACTGCGATGCCAAAAGCTGAAGTGTGTGTACTGCTCGCCACCAGCTGCCCTTAAATATCCTCTGATGTAATGGTGTAATTGTAATTGGTAGTCATTTTGTGGTGAACTGTTCTTGTTTAAATTGTATCAGAGACTTACTAGACCCATGAACTGATCTTACTGTCAGTGCAAGATCAGGTTAATTATATTTTGCATTATGTCTTTTACATCAATAAACATATGAGAAAAGACAACTAAGTGGAAAGTGTGAAGACTCCTACTAGTCATCGAAGGTGCATCTATCATTCATGAAAACAATGGTCTTGTACATTCTGTTATGTGCAACCTATTATTACTGGCTCTTCCTCTTTGATGATCTATGTAAATCTTGTACAATGATCGTTAATGTTAATATATCTTCATGTAAAAAAAAGGAATGTTCATCTATCGACCGTGCGTTTGCATTCCCTACATCAGCTTTGGGCCGCGGTCTATATCAGAGGCCCATCCACACTTATTCGGAGACAATTATTTTAGGACGGAGATTGTAATAGTATATGCCAGGGACTTTTATCGAAAAAACATGCCAGAATCTTACCGTGGCTGCAACCTGCCGGTCGGAAGAAGTGGTTATTCGGAGCAGGCTGGACGCTGGAGAATGTGGTGAGGTGCAAGCAATGGTGGACGACAGTGATGGATCCGCTCGGGTGCTGGCGGCGGCAATATACTGGATGGAGGGGAGACACAAAGACATCGTGGAGGAGTACGGCGAAGTTGTACGGGGCACAAGTGGCAATGGATCTACCTTGCGTCTCCGTGCTTGCTAGCTAGTTGTGGGTGGCGCTACAGGTCGCGCAACCCCGGCCGCCCCCCCCCCCCCCCTGAATTCGGTAATTCAAAAATTTGGGGGAAAGCCCTCCCGCCGACTACAGTTTGCAGGGCGCGAACACTGTTTTATTTTTTAGACAAGACCAAAGCCTGCTGAGTTGTTCTGAGAAGAACCTGAATCTAGCTGAATAGATCTGGGCTGGGATATAACTTTCCAGGAATAGGCCTTGGGCCCATTAGTCGGCTTCGAATATATTCTGGGCTCTTCTGTGTGTCTTGTTTCAAGAAGAATAAATTGGAATTGGGCCAAGTAATTTCCTCTGCGTGTCTTATTTCGACCTGAATAAATTGGCCTTGGGCCTTTAGTCAGCCAATCTCGCCCAAGGACACCACGACGCGTAGCTAACAGGTGGGACACATAGTGAATTCAGTAGGTCCCATGGCTGCATGTGGGCCCGACGGGTTGGGAGCAGGGACCCACCAAGCTCTGACATACGGGCCCCACAAGTTCTGACGCATTGGGTCCACACTCTAGCATGTTGGGCTAACCAAGCTCAGGCACGCTGGGTGATACGTCTCCAACGTATCTATAATTTCTTATGTTCCATGCTAGTTTTATGACAATACCTACATGTTTTATTCACACTTTATAATGTTTTTATGCATTTTCTGAGACTAACCTATTAACAAGATGCCACAGTGCCAGTTCCTGTTTTCTGCTGTTTTTTATTTCAGAAAAGCTGGTTTACAAATATTCTCGGAATTGGACGAAACAAAAGCCCACGGCCCTATTTTCCACAGAGTGTTCCAGAAGACCGAAGAAGAGTCGAGGAAGGCCAGCAGGGGGCCCACACCATAGGGCGGCGCGGCAGTGGGGCCCCCGCGCCGACATGTGGGGAGGGAGCCCCCTGGCTCCCCCGACGCTGCCCCTTCGCCTATTTATTCCTTCGTCCCCGAAAACCCTAGCACGGAGAGCAAAAATACCAGAACAGTTCCAGAGATGCCGCCGCCGTCAACCCTATCTCGGGGGGTTCAGAAGATCTCCTCCGACACCCTGCCGGAGAGGGGAATCATCACCGGAGGGCTCTACATCACCATGCCCGCCTCCGGACTGATGCGTGAGTAGTTCATCCTTGGACTACGGGTCCATAGCAGTAGCTAGATGGTTGTCTTCTCCTATTATGCCATCATGTTTAGATCTTGTGAGCTGCCTATCATGATCAAGATCATCTATTTGTAATGCTACATGTTGTGTTTGTTGGGATCCGATGAATATGGAATACTATGTCAAGTTGATTATTGATCTATCATATATGTGTTGTTTATGATCTTGCATGCTCTCCGTTGCTAGTAGAGGCTCCGGCCAAGTTGATACTTGTAACTCCAAGAGGGGGTATTTATGCTAGATAGTGGGTTCATGTCTCCATTGAATGCTGGGAGTGACAACAACCCCTAAGGTTGTGGATGTGCTTGTTTCCACTAGGGATAAAACATCAATGCTTTGTCTAAGGATATTTGTATTGTTTACATACGCACATTACTTAATGCAATTGTCTCGTTGTTTGCAACTTAATACTCGGAAGGGGTGCGGATGCTAACCCGAAGGTGGACTTTTAGGCATAGATGCATGCTGGATGGCAGTCTATGTTCTTTGTCGTAATGCCCTAAGTAAATCTCATAGTAGTCATCATGATATGTATGTGCATTGTTATGCCCTCTTGATACGTCTCCAACATATCTATAATTTCTTATGTTCCATGCTAGTTTTATGACAATACCTACATGTTTTATTCATACTTTATATCGTTTTGATGCAATTTCCGGAACTAACCTATTAACAAGATGCCGAAGTGCCAGTTCTGTTTTCTGCTGTTTTTGGTTTCAGAAATCCTACAAAGGAAATATTCTCGGAATTGGACGAAATCAACGCCCAGTATCTTATTTTTCCCGGAAGCTTCCAGAGCACCGAAGAGGGGCCAGAGGGGAGCCAGGGGGCCCCACCCCACAAGGCGGCGCGGCCAAGGGGGCGCCCCCCTATGGTGTGGCCCCACCAGGACTCCTCCGAGGCTGCCCTTCCGCCTACTTAAAGCCTCCGTCGCGAAAACCCTAAAAAGATAAGCCACGATACGAGAAAAGTTCCAGAGCCGCCGCCATCGCGAAGCCAAGATTCGGGGGACAGAAGTCTCTGTTCCGGCATGCCGCCGGGACGGGGAATTGCCCCGGAAGGCATCTCCATCGACATCACCGCCATCTTCATCGCCGCTGCTGTCTCCCATGATGAGGAGGGAGTAGTTCTCCCTCGAGGCTAAGGGCTGTACCGGTAGCTATGTGGTTAATCTCTCTCTCATGTACCTCAATACAATGATCTCATGAACTGCCTTGCACGATTGAGATCCATGTGATGAGCTTTGTATCACTATTAATCTATGTGCTACTCTAGTGATGTTATTAAAGTAGTCTATTCCTCCTTCATGATGTAAAGGTGACGGTGTGTGCATCATGTAGTACTTGACGTAGGTTATGATTGTAATCTCTTGTAGATTATGGAGTTAACTATTACTATGATAGTATTGATGTGATCTATTCCCCCTTTCATAGCTTAAAGGTGACAGTGTGTAGGCTATGTTAGTACTCGGTCTAAATTGCAATGATCTATTATGCTCTAAAGGTTACTTAAATATGAACACCGAATGTTGTGGCGCTTGTTAACTCCGGCTTGAGGGAGCTCTTGTAGCCCTACACAATGAATGATGTTTGTCATCCAACAAGAGAGTGTATGTAGCACAAGTGAGGAGAAGTTATTATTTATTATGTGATCAATGTTGAGAGTGTCCACTAGTGAAAGTATGATCCCTAGGCCTTGTTTCCAAATACTGCAAACATCGCTTGTTTACTATTTTACTGCATCTTTACTTCCTGCAATATTACCACCATCTATACCACCTGTGTTTTACTATCTCTTCGCCGAACTAGTGCACCTATACATCTGACAAGTGTATTAGGTGTGTTGGGGACACAAGAGACTTCTTGTATCGTAATTGCAGGGTTGCTTGAGAGGAATATCTTTGACCTCTACCTCCCTGAGTTCGATAAACCTTGGGTGATTCACTTAAGGGAAACTTGCTGCTGTTCTACAAACCTCTGCTCTTGGAGGCCCAACACTGTCTACAGGAATAGAAGCGTGCGTAGACATCAAGATATTTTCTGGCGTCGTTGCCGGGGAGGTAAGGTAAAAGGTATTCACATCCTCCGACTACTAAGCTATTTTCTAGCACTGTTGTCGGTGTGTGAGTGCTCGAAGGTATTTCCTTTAGATCCTGCAGTTATATCTTTTTGTTTCTTGTTTTCACTAGTTAGGCTTAATGGAAAACAACAACAAAATGAGAGATCTTTATGAACTTTATCTTGAATTAGGACATGATGTGTTTGAAGAGAGAATTAAAAAACCCATGGAACTTTATATGCATGCTAATGGGAATGTTATTAGTATGAATGCTTTGAACACCATTGTTGCTAATGCTATGGAAAATTCTAAGCTTGGGGAAGCTGGTTTTGATGAGCATGATATTTTTAGTCCCCCAAGTTTTGAGGAGAAAATTTTCTTTGATGATACTTTACCTCCTATTTATGATGATTATAATGATAGTGGTATTTTGGTGCCACCTACTATGGAGGATAAAGGTTATTATGATTATACCATGCCTGCAATTTATGATGATAACAATGATGAATATGATATTTTCAGTCCACCTACTATTGAGGAGAAAATTAATTATGATTACAATAAGCCTCCTATATATGATGATTATGGTGATGAGAATAATAATGATAGCTATTTTATTGAATTTGCTCCCACTACAATTAATAGTAATGACTATGCTTATGTGGAGAGTAATAATTTATGCATGTAGCTCATGATAAGAATGTTTCATGTTATATTGTTGAGTTTGTTCATGATGCACTGAAAGTTATTATGAGAGAGGGAAACATGGTTACATGCATCTTAATAATATTAAGTTTTCCCTCTTTATGTTGAGAATCTTGAAGTTGCGCTTGTGTTGCCTTTCTATGCTTGTTGCATTATGCTTACATGACTTGTTTATTTACAAGATTCCTTTTCATAGGAAGTGGGTTAGACTTAAAAGTGTTTCTTATTTGCTTTTGATGCTCTTTTTTGCTTCAACTCTTATTTCTTGCGCGAGCATCATTAAAATTACTGAGCCCATCTTAATGGCTATAAAGAAAGCACTTCTTGGGAGATAACCCATGTTTTTATTTTGCTACTGTTTTGTTGTGTCTTGGAAGTTGTTACTACCGTAGCAACCTCTCCTTATATTTATTTTATTGCATTGTTTTGCCAAGTAAAGTCTTTGATAGTAAGGTTGATACTAGATTTGGATTACTGCGCAGAAACAGATTTCTTACTGTCACGAAATTGAGCAGCCCTGTCTGTAGGTAACTCAGTAAATTCTGCCAATTTACGTGCGTGATCCTCAGATATGTACGCAACTTTCATTCAATTTGAGCTTTTTCGTCTGAGCAAGTTAAGTGCCCCAGAAAAAATCGTCTTTACGGACTGTTCTGTTTTGACAGATTCTGCCTTTTATTTCGCATTGCCTCTTTTGCTATGTTGAATGGATTTCTTTGTTCCATTAACTTTCAGTAGCTTTGTGCAATGTCCAGAAGTGTTAAGAATGATTATGTCACCTCTTAATATGTGAATTTTTTATTATGCACTAACCCTCTAATGAGTTTGTTTTGAGTTTGGTGTGGAGGAAGTTTTCAAGGGTCAAGAGAGGAGGATGATACAATATGATCAAGAACAGTGAAAAGTCTAAGCTTGGGGATGCCCCCGTAGTTCATCCCTGCATATTTCAAGAATACTGAAGCATCTAAGCTTGGGGATGCCCAAGGCATCCCCTTCTTCATCGACAACTTATCAGGTCACCTCTAGTGAAACTATATTTTTATTCAGTCACATCTTATGTGCTTTACTTGGAGCGTCTATTTGTTTTTGTTTGAATAAAATCGGATCCTAGCATTCTTTGTATGGGAGAGAGACACGCTCCGATGTTGCATATGAACACATGTGGTCTTAGTGTTACTTTTAATGTTCATGGCGAAGGTTGAAACTGCTTTGTTCATCGTTATATGGTTGGAAACAGAAAATGCTTCATGTGGTAATTGGTATAATGTCTTGAATAATTTGATACTTGGCAATTGTTGTGCTCATATAGATCATGTTTAAGCTCTTGCATCATGTACTTTGCACCTATTAATGAAGAACTAGATATAGCTTGTTAAAATTTGGTTTGCATGATTGGTCTCTCTGAGTCTAGATATTTTCTGGTTAAGGTGTTTGAACAACAAGGAAGACAGTGTAGAGTCTTATAATGCTTGCAATATGTTATGTAAGTTTTGATGTACCGGTTTATACTTGAGTTTGCTTCAAACAACCTTGCTAGCCTAAGCCTTGTATTGAGAGGGAATTCTTCTCGTGCATCCAAATCCTTGAGCCAAAAACTATGCCATTTGTGTCCACCATACCTACCTACTACATGGTATTTTTCTTCCATTCCAAAGTACATTATTTGAGTGCTACCTTTAAAATTCTATTCCTTTTCTTGGCAATATATAGCTAATGGGAAAATAGCCTTAAAAACTATTGTGGTATTGAATATGTTGCTATGTATTTTATTTCTTATAAGTTGCTTGTTGAGCGGTAACCATGTTTCTGGGGACGCCATCAACTTTTACACCTTTGTTGAATATCATGTGAGTTGCTATGCATGTTTGTCTTGTCTGAAGTAAGGGCGATTTTCATGATCAATTGGTTTGAGTATGCATATTGTTAGAGAAGAACATTGGGCCGCTAACTAAAACCATGAAACATGGTGGAAGTTTCAGTTTGGACACTAATCCTCAATCTCTTATGAGAATATTATCTGTTGTTGAAATGCTAAGCATTAAAAGGGGAGTCCATTATCGTTTTTCTATGTTGTCCCGGTATGGATGTCTAAGTTGAGAATAATCAAAAGCGAGAAATCCAATGCGAACTTTCTCCTTAGACCTTTGTACAGGCGGCATAGAGGTACCCCTTTGTGACACTTGGTTGAAACATATGTTATGCAATGATAATCCATGTAAATCCAAGCTAATTAGGACAAGTTGCGAGCACTATTGGTATTCTATGCATGAGGCTTGCAACTTATAGGATATCTTATACATAACACATATGCTTTATTACTACCGTTGACAAAATTGTTTCTATATTTTCAAAATAAAAGCTCTAGCACAAAAATAGTAATCCATGCTTCCCTCTGCGAAGGGCCTTTCTTTTACTTTATGTTGAGTCAGTTTACCTACTTCTTTCTATCTTAGAAGCAAACACTTGTGTCAACTGTGCATTGATTCTTACATGTTTACCTATTGCACTTGTTATATTGCTTAATGTTGACAACTATCCATGAGATATACATGTTACAAGATGAAAGCAATTGCTGAAACTTAATCATCCTTTGTGTTGCTTCAATGCCTTCTACTTTGAATCTATTGCTTTATGAGTTAACTCTTATGCAAGACTTATTGATGCTTGTCTTGAAAGTACTATTCATGAAAAGTCTTTGCTATATGATTCAGTTGTTTAGTCATTATCTTTACCATTTCTTTGAATCACTTCATTCATCTCATATGCTTTACAATAGTATTGATCAAGATCATGTTGGTAGCATGTCACTTGAGAAATTATCCTTGTTATCGTTTACCTACTCGAGGGCGAGTAGGAACTAAGCTTGGGGATGCTCGATACGTCTCCAACGTATCTATAATTTCTTATGTTCCATGCTAGTTTTATGACAATACCTACATGTTTTATTCATACTTTATATCGTTTTGATGCATTTTCCGGAACTAACCTATTAACAAGATGCCGAAGTGCCAGTTCCTGTTTTCTGCTGTTTTTGGTTTCAGAAATCCTACAAAGGAAATATTCTCGGAATTGGACGAAATCAACGCCCAATATCTTATTTTTCCCGGAAGCTTCCAGAGCACCGAAGAGGGGCCAGAGGGGAGCCAGGGGGCCCCACCCCGCAAGGCGGCGCGGCCAAGGGGGGCGCCCCCCTATGGTGTGGCCCCACTAGGACTCCTCTGAGGCTGCCCTTCCGCCTACTTAAAGCCTCCGTCGCGAAAACTCTAAAAAGATAAGCCACGATACGGGAAAAGTTCCAGAGCCGCCACCATCGCGAAGCCAAGATTCGGGGGACAGAAGTCTTCGTTCCGGCACGCCGCCGGGACGGGGAATTACCCCCGGAAGGCATCTCCATCGACATCACCGCCATCTTCATCGCCGCTGCTGTCTCCCATGATGAGGAGGGAGTAGTTCTCCCTCGAGGCTAAGGGCTGTACCGGTAGCTATGTGGTTAATCTCTCTCTCATGTACCTCAATACAATGATCTCATGAACTGCCTTGCACGATTGAGATCCATATGATGAGCTTTGTATCACTATTAATCTATGTGCTAGTCTAGTGATGTTATTAAAGTAGTCTATTCCTCCTTCATGATGTAAAGGTGACAGTGTGTGCATCATGTAGTACTTAGCGTAGGTTATGATTGTAATCTCTTGTAGATTATGGAGTTAACTATTACTATGATAGTATTGATGTGATCTATTCCCCCTTTCATAGCTTAAAGGTGACAGTGTGTAGGCTATGTTAGTACTCGGTCTAAATTGCAATGATCTATTATGCTATAAAGGTTACTTAAATATGAACACCGAATGTTGTGGCGCTTGTTAACTCCGGCTTGAGGGAGCTCTTGTAGCCCTACACAATGAATGGTGTTTGTCATCCAACAAGAGAGTGTATGTAGCACAAGTGAGGAGAAGTTATTATTTATTATGTGATCAATGTTGAGAGTGTCCACTAGTGAAAGTATGATCCCTAGGCCTTGTTTCCAAATACTGCAAACATCGCTTGTTTCTTGTTTTACTCGCATCTTTACTTCCTGCAATATTACCACCATCTATACCACCTGTGTTTTACTATCTCTTCGCCGAACTAGTGCACCTATACATCCGACAAGTGTATTAGGTGTGTTGGGGACACAAGAGACTTCTTGTATCGTAATTTCAGGGTTTGCTTGAGAGGAATATCTTTGACCTCTACCTCCCTGAGTTCGATAAACCTTGGGTGATTCACTTAAGGGAAACTTGCTGCTGTTCTACAAACCTCTGCTCTTGGAGGCCCAACACTGTCTACAGGAATAGAAGCGTGCGTAGACATCACCTCTCTATTTGTCAATTGCCCAACTGTAATTTGTTTACCCAACATGTTATTTATCTTATTGGAGAGACACCACTAGTGAACTGTGGACCCCGGTCCATTCTTTTACATCTGAAATACAACCTACTGCAATCATTGTTCTCTTTTGTTTTCTCGCAAGCAAACATCATTTTCCACGCCATACGTTTAATCCTTTGTTTTCAGCAAGCCGGTGAGATTGACAACCTCATCGTTAAGTTGGGGCAAAGTAGTTTGATTGTGTTGTGCAGGTTCCACGTTGGCGCCGGAATCCCAGGTGTTGCGCCGCACTACACTCCTTCACCAACAACCTTCACGTGATATTCATCTCCTACTGGTTCGATAACCTTGGTTTCTTACTGAGGGAAAACTCGCTGCTGTATTCACAATACCTTCCTCTTTGGGTTCCCAATGGACGTGTGCTTTACCGTCACAAGCAGCTACTTTTCTAGCGCCGTTGCCGGGGAGATCAAGACACGCTGCAAGGGGAGTCTCTCACACCCAATCTCTTTACTTTGTTTATTGTCTTGCTTTATTTTATTTTCTGTCTTGTTTTCTTTCTTTATATCAAAAACACAAAAAAATTAGTTACTCGCATTTACTTTATTTATCGGTTTACCCTTGTTTATTTCATCATGCTTCTCCCTAAGTTCACTTTGAAAGATATATCAGTAGGGAGTGGGTCTATCATTGGAAGAGATAATATAGAAGAATTTTTCAATCATGTTAGTAAGGTTAAAGATTTTGAAGATAGATCCTTGGTGGAACTTGCTCCTAATTATGAAATTGCTACTGCCTCTTTAGTGCACATGTTGGAAGCTAGATTTGTTAATCTTAATCCTATAATGCAACATATGTTTCTTACACTCCGTGATATGGAAGAAGGAGAGAAGAAAGATTTTGTTTTAGAAACCCTTCTTAAAGAATTTGGTGATGTAGCTAGGGAAGCTAGGAAAGTCTTTATTCAACATAAGATGCTTGGCTTTTATATCAATGTTGCAAATACCCTTGAAAGGATGGAAAAAAGATAGGCTAAAGTACACTAATGAAGCCAATTGTGAGGGGGAGACTAAAGTACCAATACCTTATAAGCTTATAGGAATGCATGAGGCACTAGAAAATAATTTTGATTGGATTGTTCCTGAAAACTTATTTGAGGAGGATAGTGAGCCTAAAATTAATAAAAGAGGAGCTTATAAAACTTACATAGATAAGATACAATGCATCGTTGAGAAAACTCCCAACTCCTCTGTTGATGCTTCTTCTCTTGATGTTACTTGATTTTCACTTTCTGCGCCTAGCTGAAAGGCATTAAAGAAAATCGCTTATGTGAGACAACCCATTATTTTATTTCTGCAATTTATGTTTTATATTTGAGTCAAGGTGCTTGTTACTACTGTAGCAATACCTTTGTATCTTTATTTTCTTGCATTGTTGTACCAAGTAAAGTCTTTGATAGAAAGTTGATACTAGATTTAGATTTCTGCGCAGAAACAAATTTTTAGCTGTCACGAATTTGAGCTTTTCTCTCTGTAGAAACGTCTAAAAATTCTGAAAAAATTCATGAGTAATCCTCAGATACGTACGCAACTTTCATTCAACTGGAGATTTTCCATCTGAGCATGTTAAGTGCCTCGAAAAAAATTCCTCTTTACGGACTGTTCTGTTTTGACAGATTCTGCCTTTTATTTCGCATTGCCTCTTTTACTGTGTTTGAGTGGGGTTCTTTGATCCATTAAATTTCAGTAACCTTGGGTAATATCCAGAAGTGTTAGAATGATTGTGTCCTTGCTGAACATGTGAATTTTTTATTATGCACTAACCCTCTAATGAGATTGCTTTGAGTTTGGTGTGAAGGAAGTTTTCAAGGATCAAGAGAGGAGGATGATATAATATGATCAAGAAGAGTGAAAAGTCTAAGCTTGGGGATGCCCCCGTGGTTCATCCCTGCATATTTCGAGAAGACTCAAGCGTCTAAGCTTGGGGATGCCTAGGGCATCCCCTTCTTCATCAACAACTTATCAGGTCACCTCTAGTGAAACTATATTTTAATTCCGTCACATCTTATGTGCTTTATTTGGAGCGTCTGTGTGCTTTTATTTTCGTTTTGTTATTTTCATTTTCTTAATAAATCGGATCCTAACATGCTTGTGTGGGAGAGAGACACACTCCGCTTTTTCATTTGAACACTTGTGTTCTTCGCTTTATTTTTCATGTTTATGGCGAAAGCTGAAAGCCGCAGCACTTATTGTTATTTGGTTGGAAACAGAAAATGCTTCATGTGGTAGTTGGTATATTGTCTTGAATAATTTTATACTTGGCAATTGTTTTGAGCTCTCAAGTAGATCATGTTTAAGCTCTTGCATCATGTATTTTAAACCTATTAGTGGAGAACTACCGTAGAGCTTGTTGAAATTTGGTTTGCATGATTGGTCTCTCTAAGGTCTAGATATTTTCTGGTAAAAGTGTTTGAGCAACAAAGAAGACGGTGTAGAGTCTTATAATGCTTGCAATATGTTCTTATGTAAGTTTTGCTGTTCCGGTTTATACTTGTGTTTGCTTCAAACAACCTTGCTAGCCAAAGCCTTGTACTGAGAGGGAATGCTTCTCGTGCATCCAAAACCTTGAGCCAAAACCTATGCCATTTGTGTCCACCATAACTACCTACTATGTGGTATTTTTCTGCCATTCCAAGTAAATACTTCATGTGCTACCTTTAAACAATTCAAAACTTTATTACTCCTTATTTGTGTCAATGTTTTATAGCTCATGAGGAAGTATGTGGTGTTTTATCTTTCAATCTTGTTGGGCAGACTTTCACCAATGGACTAGTGGCATATACATCCACTTATCCAATAATTTTGCAAAAAGAGCTGGCAACGGGGTGCCCAGCCCCAATTAATTAACTTTCATTAATAATTCTCTTCACATGTTTTGCCATGATTTATGAGTAAGCAACTTAAATTTGCAATAGACACTCCTCCATGGTATGTGAAATGTTGAAAGGCACCCGAGGATTCGGTTAGCCATGGTTTGTGAAAGCATGGGAGGAGTGTCATCTATAAATAAAACTAAAATACATGTGTAAACAAAAGAGAAGAGGGATGATCTACCTTGCTGGTAGAGATAACGTCCTTCATGGGAGCCGCTCTTTGAAAGTCTGTTTGACAAGGGGGTTAGAGATCCCACTACCATTCGTTGACAACAACAAACACCTCTCAAAACTTTATTTTTATGCTCTCTTTATGATTTCAAAACTTGAAAAGCTCTAGCACATGATTTAATCCCTGCTTCCCTCTGCGAAGGGCCTTTCTTTTACTTTATGTTGAGTCAGTTTACCTACTTCTTTCTATCTTAGAAGCAAACACTTGTGTCAACTTGTGTGCATTGATTCTTACATGCTTGCTTATTGCACTCATCATATTACTTTGTGTTGACAATTATCCATGAGATATACATGTTGAAAGTTGAAAGCAATTGATCAAACTTAAATATTCCTTTGTGTTGCTTCAAAACCTTTTATTAAGAATCTATTGCTTTATGAGTTAACTCTTATGCAAGACTTTTTGATGCTTGTCTTGAAAGTACTATTCACGAAAAGTTTTTGCTATATGATTCAGTTGTTTAGTCATTTTCTTTTTGTTAGCAAATTATAGACCATTGCTTTGAGTCACTTCTTTCATCTCATATGCTTTACAATAGTATTGATCAAGATTATGTTGGTAGCATGTCACTTCAGAAATTATTATTTTTATCGTTTACCTACTCGAGGGCGAGTAGGAACTAAGCTTGGGGATGCTTGATACGTCTCCAACGTATCTATAATTTCTTATGTTCCATGCTAGTTTTATGACAATACCTACATGTTTTATTCACACTTTATAATGTTTTTATGCATTTTCTGGGACTAACCTATTAACAAGATGCCACAGTGCCAGTTCCTATTTTCTGCTGTTTTTGATTTCAGAAAAGCTGGTTTACAAATATTCTCGGAATTGGACGAAACAAAAGCCCACGGCCCTATTTTCCACGGAGTGTTCCAGAAGACCGAAGAAGAGTCGAGGAAGGCCAGCAGGGGGCCCACACCACCCCCGCACCGACATGTGGGGAGGGAGCCCCCTGGCTCCCCCGACGCTGCCCCTTCGCCTATTTATTCCTTCGTCCCCGAAAACTCTAGCACGGAGAGCAAAAATACCAGAACAGTTCCAGAGACGCCGCCGCCGTCAACCCTATCTCGGGGGGTTCAGAAGATCTCCTCCGGCACCCTGCCGGAGAGGGGAATCATCACCGGAGCGCTCTACATCACCATGCCCGCCTCCGGACAGATGCATGAGTAGTTCATCCTTGGACTACGAGTCCATAGCAGTAGCTAGATGGTTGTCTTCTCCTATTATGCCATCATGTTTAGATCTTGTGAGCTGCCTATTATGATCAAGATCATCTATTTGTAATGCTACATGTTGTGTTTGTTGGGATCCGATGAATATGGAATACTATGTCAAGTTGATTATTGATCTATCATATATGTGTTGTTTATGATCTTGCATGCTCCCCGTTGCTAGTAGAGGCTCTTGCCAAGTTGATACTTGTTACCCCAAGAGGGGGTATTTATGCTAGATAATGGGTTCATGTCTCCATTGAATCTGGGGGAGTGACAGCAACCCCTAAGTTTGTGGATGTGCTGTTGCCACTAGGGATAAAACATCAATGCTTTGTCTAAGGATATTTGTATTGTTTACATTACGCACAGTACTTAATGCAATTGTATGTTGTTTGCAACTTAATACTGGAAGGGGTGCGGATGCTAACCCGAAGGTGGACTTTTTAGGCGTAGATGCATGCTGGATGGCGGTCTATGTTCTTTGTCGTAATGCCCTAAGTAAATCTCATAGTAGTCATCATGATATGTATGTGAATTGTTATGCCCACTCTATTTGTCAATTGCCCAACTGTAATTTGTTTACCCAACATGTTATTTATCTTATTGGAGAGACACCACTAGTGAACTGTGGACCCCGGTCCATTCTTTTACATCTGAAATACAACCTACTGCAATCATTGTTCTCTTTTGTTTTCTCGCAAGCAAACATCATTTTCCACACCATACGTTTAATCCTTTGTTTTCAGCAAGCCGGTGAGATTGACAACCTCACTGTTAAGTTGGGGCAAAGTAGTTTGATTGTGTTGTGCAGGTTCCACGTTGGCGCCGGAATCCCTGATGTTGCACCGCACTACTGGTTCGATAACCTTGGTTTCTTACTGAGGGAAAACTCGCTGCTGTACTCATCATACCTTCCTCTTGGGGTTCCCAACGGACATGTGCTTTACCGCCACAAGCACTGGGACCCACCAGGCTCTGACGTGCAGACCCCACAGATCTCTGGAATGCCGAACCCACCAAAACTGTCATACGTGGGTCCCACCGGGCTCTGATATGCGGCCCCCACAGATTTCTATCATGCCGGTCCCACCAAAACTCTCAGAGATGGGTCCTAGCATGCTCTGGCATGCGGCCCCCATAGATTTCTGTCATGCCGGACCCACCAAAACTCTCAGAGAAGGGTCCCAGCAGGCTCTGACATTCGGCCCCCACAGATCTCTGTCATGCCGAACCTACCAAAACTGTCAGAGAAGGGTCCCAGTAGGCTCTGACATGCGGCCCCCTCATATCTCTGGCATGTCGGACCCACCAAAACTCTCAGAGAAGGGTCCCAGCAGGCTCTCACCTACGGGGCCATGCGTCCAGAATTGACGGCAGGCAGACACGTGCGGAATTTTTTTTGGCATGGCAACTGACATGTGGAACCCATGTTGGTGGTACTGACAGTTCTGGGCCACTTCGCATGCTGGGAGGCTGTCGGAACGGGCGGCCCCAATGTAGGTGGGTCGTTTCGGCACCCGACATGCGGGCCCGAGTGGTACATGCCAGCTACATGTGTGCAGACAGTGGTTGTCTCCCCTTACAAATATGAGTCCCAGTGCTGTAGGCCTTGGACTGTTGTGCGGGCAGACAGAAAAGTACGTGAACAGAAGCGTGCGGAGTGTAGGTCAGGTGTGTCCACCGGCCCGAAGCCCAGTTGTTGTGACGCCCGCCCACTGCTGATTCAACAATTCGGGCCGCCAACCACCCACGATGCTCATTTCTGCACAATCGCTGACGTTTAGACCTCGCCCGTCACTACTTTTTTGGGCCGAGCGGCCCAAATCGCCATCTGTGACGCGAAAACGCCCTATCGTCATAGAAAAAGACAATCGCTAACGGATTTCCAAACCGTTAGTATCATACCATCATTGAAGACCCATATGTTACTAGTGATAAACAAAATATGGACAAGAAGCATCATACTTATCAATACACAAGTCATTATAGACATCAACTTCCTCTTATATAATCCAACTTGCAATTAGTAAGGAGTCACTAAATAGAGGTGCATAGAGAAAATCATAATTGATGATGGCAAACTTTTGTTCTTGGTCAGAGAACAATTAACAAATTATACTTATAGTTCAAGCAGAGTCCTTATATTAGAGCTTATATTGCAGAAATCACATGCTCAATCATTACACTCTCTTTACAATCATAGTTAGCTTTCAACTTTATATATATTCAGATAAAAGCATTGTGCTACACAAGGAAGGATAAAAGATTTGATTGAATGCATCAACACACATAAATAGTTGGATCATAACAACTCAAATGCTTGCTTGAGATAGAAGGGAATAGGTTTACTGACTCAACATAAAAGTAAAAGATAGGCCATTCGCAGAGGGAAACATGATTACTCATGTTCTAGAGCTTTTTGTTTCAAATGAATCAGAGGTATGAAAATATAATTTTGAGAGCGGTGTATGTCTATGTCAACGAATGATATCAAATGGTTTATCATCCTTTCATATAGTGACTTCAAGAGCGGCTCTCATGTAGTTCTCCATTTGCACACCATTATTTAGGATCTCTCCAGTACATAGTGTGCGGAGCTTTATTGGTTTATTTGTTTATTTTATATTTTTTTGTGGGCTGGACACCCAGTTTCCTTGCTCTTTTTGTAATATTTAAAGACTAGCACATTATTCATGCTAGTCAAGGTGTGAAGTCATGAAAAGACAATAAAGCAGTCAATACTTCCTCATGAGCTAAAACAAAACACAAAACATGTAATAATGTTTGAAGGTTTAAAGGTAGCACACAAGCAATTCACTTTGGAGTGGCGGTGAAATACCACATATAGATAGATATGGTGGACACAAATAGTATGCGTTTTTGGTGCACGGTTTGGATGCTCGAGAAGCGTTCCCTCTCAGTACATGTCTTTGGCTAGCAAGGATGGGTAGCAAGCATAAGAGTTGTGCGAAACAAATAGATATACATGTGATAGAAAACAATCATGCAATCTTCCTTGGAAGTACAAACAGTTTAACCTTGAGAATACTAAGCTTATGAGCCAACAAGGAAGAAAGATAATGGAATAATATATCTACATGTATTTCTCTCTTTTCTGCTTAAGCCTCAAAGTATTGTTGCTACTGACCAAGGCTAAGTTTGCCAAGACCAACTAGAATTACTTGATGCTCCCAAAGTGATACCAATACTAACTAACAAGATTAATCATGTGACATAAATTACAAACTAAAATAAGATGTGCAGAAAGTAAATGATAAAAACTTCTCATTAATATTTCATAACGGAAACTCACACAAGGGATACATAGATAATCAACTAATGGAGAGATACTTCCACACTGCAAACTATCCTATATGATAACTTCACTGCTCATGATATGACTCTAATGAAAAGTAAATAGGTAAAAGATAATAGTGTGATACCGCGACACTCCCCCAAGCTTAGAACAAGCCAAAGGGATGCCAATACCAATGAAGAATTACTCCTTCGGTGGTGGTGAATCCTTCTCATCATCAAATTTCCAAAGTAAAGGCTCCCCATCAACAAAGGACTACTTGGTTTCCAATATCCTGAAACTGGCAGAAGAACTTATGCGATTAAATCTAATCTCATACTCACAGTTTTGATTTTGCACGTCGTAGAGTTGTGCTTGTAACTTGTTGGTGGTCTCGTGGAGAGAGAAAATATCATCCCAAATATTAGCAAATTCCTTCCTGTCCTCGCCAATGAGTTATGCATTTATTTTGTGGATAATGTCCACTTCACGTTCTGCCATCTTTTTGTATCTAAAGACTTCTTTCTCCATCTTTTCCATCCTAGCCTCCAGACTGCCTTCTCCTTTAGATTTGTTAGCCTTAATCCCATAATGCAGAAAATATTTTTGAAACTTCATGAAGTTCAAGATGAAGAAAAGAGAGATTTTATCCTAGAAACTTTGCATAAAGAATTTAGAGATGTTGTTATAGAAGTTAGGAAAGTCTTTGATCGGTTTAAGATGATAGACTCATGTGTGGATGTTATTGGTACACTTGAAAAGATAGACAAAACCAAACCTGGAAATAGGGAGGAATGCATGAAGCTTTGGAAAAGGATTTTGATTGGATTGTCCCTAAAAACCCATTTGATGAAAGTAGTGAACCTAAAAGTGCTGAAGAGGGTCTTTAAAGCTTAAATTTATAAAATACAAATCCTTATTGAAAAGACTTCTGGCATTGATCTTGACGCTTCTTCACTTGAAAATACTTCATGCTAGCTCTTTTTCTGCGCCTAGTTGAAAGGCGTTAAAGAAAAGCACTCTTGGGAGATAACCCATGTTTTATTTCTGTAATTTTTCATTTGTTGAGCCCTGTAAATTATTACCTCTGTAATAACCTCTCCTTATCATTTTTATTTTGTTTTTGTGCCAACAATAGCCTCTAATAGGAAGAAAGTAAGATTTGGGGAAGTTGCTGTCCTGAAACAGATTCTATGCTGTCACCATAAAAATTCTTATTCCCGGACATAACGTAATTTTTATCTTCCAATTTTTGAGCATATGCCCCAGGTTATTATCTAACTTTCATTAGTTGAGCACTTTTCTATTTCAGCAACATAAGAGTTTATAAAAAATCTATCTCTACCTGCTGTTTTGTTTTGACAGATTTCTGCCACTATTTGCATTTGCTTCTTAATCTCTTTCTTTTTGAATTATTTTGAGGAAAGAGATTTTTGAAGAAGTTACTACAGTAAATAATTTTTTAATGGAAGTTTTATATATGTTAGAACTGAACCCAAGTGTATTTGCTATTTTGATTGTACTAATGCTGCTAATAAGAATTGTGTGAAGTTTTGTATGAAGGAAGTTTTCAAGTGTAGGGAGAGAAGAATGATGTAATGAGATGAAATATGGAAAAAATCTCAAGCTTGGGGATGCCCATGTCACCCTAAGAAATATCCAAGAGGTACAAGCATCAAAGCTTGGGGATGCCTTGGCATCCCCTCTTCGTCAACAAAGCATCAAGTCATCTTTCTAGACGGTATATTTTTATTGCTTCATATGCTATGTGTAGTTCTTGGAGCGTCTTTATTTTTGTTTTTAGTTTAGTTTTGTTTTGTTTTATTTTCTGTAGCATATAGTGGGATCCTATCATATTTGTTTTGGAGAATGACACACTCTGTTTTAATTGCATAGAACACTCTAGTTTTCGCTCGTATTGTTCTGTGAGTGTTCTCTTTTGCTAGTACTGCGTTTAGCTCTTGGTTTTTCACTCGTATTTTGCTCAGAGCTTTTTATTTTTATTTATTTATGTATATTAGCTCTCTGATCTTTATTGATTATTAGCTATGAGAGTTGTTTCAAATAAATTGATTGGTGTTGGAGACGAGTAAAATGTTTCATGCTTATAGTGATGGAAAAGGAAGCTTGTCTAGACTGTGGCATAGACTTTGGCATGTCATGTTATATGTTATTCTTATCATATGCCTAGTAGTTATTGTTGTAGCATGAATTGTCTCAAATATGTGAGAGTGCATATTGTGCCATTGAAAGAATCATGTTTTGTTTCCATCATACAAAGCATAATATTGTGGTATTCTCCTTTGATGCTTTATTGGGTTGACTTGGCACATGTTTACATCATGTTATGACTACAAACCAGTCTACTAAAGCTTTTATGATCATTTATTTTTTGACTTGTAATATTAATTTATACTTTGATTAATAATGTTTTGTCGCTATGCATGATTATGGACATTATTGTTCTCTTAGTTGGTCGCTCCCAGTCTTTTGCTAGCATTCGCCTATACTGCGTATGAGCTCTACTCGTGCATCCAACCACCAAAAACCAAAGTTTTCTATTGTGTCAACCATACATACTTATATGTGGTATTTCACCGCCAGTCCAAAGTGAATTGCTTGTGTGCTACCTTTAAAGTGTCAAACATTATTTCCTGTTTTGTGTTTTGTTTTAGCTCATGAGGAAGTATTGAATAGTTTATTGTCTTTTCATGACTTCATTTCGTGACTAACATGAATAAAGTGATGGTCCTTAATATTGCAAAAAGAGCAACGCAACCGGGTGCCCATCCCCAAAAAAATGTAAAATAAACAAATAATGCTCCGCACATAATGTACTGGCGAGATTCTAAATAATGGTGTGCATTATATTGGAGAACTAAACGGGAGCTGCTCTTGAGGTCACTATATGAAAAGATGATAGATCATTTGATGCCATTCGTTGATATAGACATGCATAGCTCTCAAAATATATATTTTCAACTTCTCTATTGCATTCAAAATAAAAAGCCCTAGCACATGAGTAATCTTGGTTCCCTCTGCGCAGGGCCTTTCTTTTACTTTTATGTTGAGTCTTCATCTTCCTGCTTTATGCACCAATTAAGAGAGCATAGTTGTCATTTTGAGTATAATGTGCATAGTACCAAAATTTATTATTGATTTATTCATGATTATGCTATTGCTTGTTCTCAAATTACTTGTATCTAATCACCCTTTGAACTTTGAAGGTGTCCTGTGATACGCGTAAAGCACACGTCCGTTGGGAACCCCAAGTGGAAGGTATGATGCGTACAGAAGCAAGTTTCCCTCAGTAAGAAACCAAGGTTTATCGAACCAGTAGGAGCCAAGAAGCACGTTGAAGGTTGATAGCGGCGAAGTGTAGTGCGGCGCAACACCAGGGATTCCGGCGCCAACGTGCGTGGAACCTGCACAACACAATCAAAGTACTTTGCCCCAACGTAACAGTGAGGTTGTCAATCTCACCGGCTTGCTGTAAACAAAGGATTAAATGTATTGTGTGGAAGATGATGGTTGTTTGCGAAGAACAGTAAAGAACAATTGCAGTAGATTGTATTTCAGATGTAAAGAATGGACCGGGGTCCACAGTTCACTAGTGGTGTCTCTCCCATAAGATAAATAGCATGTTGGGTGAACAAATTACAGTTGGGCAATTGACAAATAAAGAAGGCATAACAATGCACATACATATATCATGATGAGTACTATGCGATTTAATCAGGGCATTACGACAAAGTACATAGACCGCTATCCAACATGCATCTATGCCTAAATAATCCACTTTCAGGTTATCATCCGAACCCCTTCCGGTATTAAGTTGTAAACAACAGACAATTGCATTAAGTATGGTGCGTAATGTAATCAACACAAATATCGTTAGACAAAGCATTGATGTTTTATCCCTAGTGGCAACAAGCACATCCACAACCTTAGAACTTTCGTCACTTGTCCCGCATTCAATGGAGGCATGAACCCACTATCGAGCATAAATACTTCCTCTTGGAGTTACAAGTATCAACTTGGCCAGAGCCTCTACTAGCAACGGAGAGCATGCAAGAACATAAACAACATATATGATAGATTGATAATCAACTTGACATAGTATTCAATATTCATCGGATCCCAACTAACACAACATGTAGCATTACAAATAGATGATCTTGATCATGATAGGCAGCTCACAAGATCTAACATGATCGCACAATGAGGAGAAGACGACCATCTAGCTACTGCTATGGATCCATAGTCCAGGGGTAAACTACTCACACATCGATCCGGAGGCGATCATGGCGATGAAGAGCCCTCCGGGAGATGATTCCCCTCTCCGGCAGGGTGCCGGAGGCGATCTCCTGAATCCCCCAAGATGGGATTGGCGGTGGCGGCGTCTCTGGAAGGTTTTCCGTATCGTGGCTCTCGGTACTGGGGGTTTCGCGACGAAGACTTTAAGTAGGCGGAAGGGCAGGTCAGGGGGCGCCACGAGGGGCCCACACGCTAGGGCCGCGCGGCCAGGGCCTGGGCCGCGCCGCCCTGTTGTGTGGCCGCCTCGTCGCCCCACTTCGTTTCCCCTTCGGACTTCT
The DNA here is from genome assembly GCF_022539505.1 of Lolium rigidum. Lineage (NCBI taxonomy): Eukaryota > Viridiplantae > Streptophyta > Magnoliopsida > Poales > Poaceae > Lolium > Lolium rigidum. The sequence goes on from NC_061508.1 coordinate 293,730,152, forward strand.
GGAAGCTTCGTGGAAAAATAGGACCCTGGGCGTTGATTTCGTCCAATTCCGAGAATATTTCCTTAATAGGATTTCTGAAACCAAAAACAGCGAAAACGAGCAATCGGCTCTTCGGCATCTCGTCAATAGGTTAGTGCCGGAAAATGCATAAATATGACATATAATGTGTATAAAACATGTGAGTATCATCATAAAAGTAGCATGGAACATAAGAAATTATAGATACGTTTGGGACGTATCAAACATCCCCAAGCTTAGTTCCTACTCGCCCTCGAGTAGGTAAACGATAACAAAGATAATTTCTGAAGTGACATGCTATCATAATCTTGATCAATACTATTGTAAAGCACATGAGATGAATGCAGCGATTCGAAGCAATGATGAAGATAATGAGTAAACAAATGAATCATATAGCAAAGACTTTTCATGAATAATACTTTCAAGACAAGCATCAATAAGACTTGCATAACAGTTAACTCATAAGCAATAAATTCTTAGTAGAAAGCTTTGAAACAACACAAAGGAAGATATAAGTTTCAGCGGTTTCTTTCAACTTCAACATGTATATCTCATGGATAATTGTCAACACAAAGTAATATAACAAGTGCAATAGGTAAACATGTAAGAATCAATGCACACAGTTTACACAAGTGTTTGCTTCTAAGATAGAAAGAAGTAGGTAAACTGACTCAACAGTAAAGTAGAAGAATGGCCCTTCGCAGAGGGAAGCATGGATTACTATTTTTGTGCTAGAGCTTTTCATTTTGAAAACAAGAAACAATTTTGTCAACGGTAGTAATAAATCATATGTGTTATATATAAGATATCCTATAAGTTGCAAGCCTCATGCATAGTATACTAATAGTGCCCGCACCTTGTCCTAATTAGCTTGGATTAACACGGATTATTATTGCATAACATATGTTTCAACCAAGTGTCACAAAGGGGTACCTCTATGCCGCCTGTACAAGGGTCTAAGGAGAAGGTTCGCATTGGATTTCTCGCTTTTGATCATTCTCAACTTAGACACCCATACCGGGACAACATAGACAACAGATAATGGACTCCTCTTTTAATGCTTAAGCATTCAACAACAAGTAATATTCTCATAAGAGATTGAGGTTTTGTGTCCAAACTGAAACTTCCACCATGATTCATGGCTTTAGTTAGCGGCCCAATGTTCTTCTCTAACAATATGCATACTCAAACCATTTGATCTTGAAAATCGCCCTTACTTCAGACAAGACGAACATGCATAGCAACTCACATGATATTCAACAAAGGTAAAAGTTGATGGCGTCCCCGAAACATGGTTACCGCTCAACAAGCAACTTATTAAGAAATAAGATACATAAGTACATATTCTTCACCACAATAGTTTTTAAGGCTATTTTCCCATGAGCTATGTATTGTAAAGGCAAAGAATAGAATTTTAAAGGTAGCACTCAAGTAATGTACTTTGGAATGGCAGAGAAATACCATGTGGTAGGTAGGTATGGTGGACACAAATGGCATAGTATTTGGCTCAAGGATTTGGATAAACGAGAAGAATCCCTCTCAATACAAGGCTAGGCTAGCAAGGTTGTTTGAAGCAAACTCAAGTATAAAATGGTACAACAAGACTCACATATGAACATATTGTAAGCATTATAAGACTTTACATCGTCTCCTTGTTGTTCAAACACCTCAACCAGAAAATATCTAGACTTTAGAGAAACTAATCATGCAAACCAAATTTTAACAAGCTCTATGTAGTTCTTCATTAATAGGTGCAAAGTACATGATGCAAGAGCTTAACCATGATCTATATGAGCACAACAATTGCCAAGTATCAAATTATTCAAGTCATTATACCATTTACCACATGCGGCATTTTCCGTTTCCAACCATATATCAATGAACGAAGTAGTTCAACCTTCGCAATGAACATTAAAGATAAAGCTAAGAACACATGTGTTCATACGAAAAAGCGGAGCGTGTCTCTCTCCCACACAATTAATGCTAGGATCCGACTTTATTCAAAAAAAACAAAAATAAAAGCAAACAGACGCTCCAAGTAAAGCACATAAGATGTGACTGAATAAAAATATAGTTTCACTAGAGGTGACCTGATAAGTTGTCGATGAAGAAGGGGATGCCTTGGGCATCCCCAAGCTTAGATGCTTGAGTCTTCTTAAAATATGCAGGGATGAACCACGGGGCATCCCCAAGCTTAGACTTTTCACTCTTCTTGATCATATTGTATCATCCTCCTCTCTTGACCCTTGAAAACTTCCTCCACACCAAACTCAAAACAAACTCATTAGAGGGTTAGTGCATAATTGAAAATTCATATATTCAGAGGTGACATAATCATTCTTAACACTTCTGGACATTTGCCCAAAACTACTGAAAGTTAATGGAACAAAGAAATCCATCAAACATAGCAAAACAGGCAATGCGAAATAAAAGGCAGAGTCTGTCAAAACAGAACAGTCCGTAAAGACGAATTTTCCAGGGGCACTTAACTTGCTCAGATGAAAATGCTCAAATTGAATGAAAGTTGCGTACATATTTAAGGATCACGCACGTAAATTGGCAGATTTTTCTGAGTTACCTACAGAAAACCCTGCCCAAATTCGTGACAGCAAGAAATCATGTTTACGCACGATAATCCAAATCTAGTATTGACTTTACTATCAAAGACTTTACTTGGCACAACAATGCAATAAAATAAAGATAAGGAGAGTTTGCTACAGTAGTAACAACTTCCAAGACTCAAATATAAAACAAAAGTGCAGAAGTAAAATGATGGGTTGTCTCCCATAAGCGCTTTTCTTTAACGCCTTTCAGCTAGGCGCAGAAAGTGTGAATCAAGTATTATCAAGAGATGAAGCATCAACATTATTACCTCGGGCTTTACGCCTACCCTTCTTACTCTTTTTCTTACTCTTTGGTTTAGGGAATACATGTCTGCCTCCCGGTGCAGAGGTGAATTTTAGGGTACCTTCTCCCACATCTATGATTGCTCCCAATAATTTCAGCAGGGATCTTCCAAGTGTGATTTGTCTTGTTCCTACACATTCAATAACAAGATAAGCAGTGGATACCGTTCTTCCAAGAATGGTTGTGTGCACACATTCGGCTATTCCCTTAGGAATTATGACAGATTTATCGATAAGAGTTACTCCTTCTCCACCTTCAACGAGTCCCCAAAGTGTCAAAGATTCATAAATACTCTTAGGCATAAGGCAAAATTCAGACATAATATCACAATGGGCATGAAAAGTTTCACCACCAATAATAACTTTAATAGTAGGGTCCCACATTGAAGGTTCAGAGTTCACTAAAACTTGATCAAGACGGTTACGAACATAACTATAATTTTCTTTCAAGCAAAATGCACTTGTCTCAAGAGTGTTTAATCTATTATAAATGCTAATAAGAGCTGAATCAAAGTTATTAGCTGAACTATGTGATGCAACCAATTTCTTTATGGCATTAAAAGCTCGATCCCCATCGCAATGAAGGAAATCTCCTCCCACTACAGCATCCAAGGCATATCTATAGCGAATGTGTTTTTGATATGGAGAACAAGACAGTAAATAAAGTAAAACTAGCAACTAATTTTTTTGTGTGTTTTGTTTTAGTGCAGCAAACAAAGTAGTAAATGAAGTAAAGCAAAGCAAGACAAAAACGAAGTAAAGAGATTGGAAGTGGAGACTCCCCTTGCAGCGTGTCTTGATCTCCCCGGCAACGGCGCCAGAAATTTAGCTTCCTGGCATTTATGCTTTGCTACTTCATAAAGGATAAGCTGAGTACCACTTTGCTATGTTTTCTCTATGCTTAAAAACAAACAGTTGGTTTCAGTGCATAATTATTCATGATCCTTTGTTTGAGTTACTTTTCATGTTATAACATAGTTGCTAAGTTCTATTATTAGAATTATATCTATCATGCATATGTTTAGAGTACTTTGACCCGTTTCACAATGCTTTTACAATAACTTGATCGAGATTGTGTTGGCTTCATGTCACCTCAATTTTTTTTATCACTTACCTACTCGAGGATGAGCAGGAGTTAAGCTTGGGGATGCTCATACGTTGCAAACGTATCTATAATTTTTGATTCTCCATGCTTGTTTTACACCAATTTATATATGTTTTGTTTACACTTCATTGCACTTTTATACATTTTCCGGCGCTAACCTATTGACAAGATGCCACAGTGTCATTTCCCTGTTTTCTGCTATTTTGTATTTCAGAAAAGTATTACCAGATATATTTTCAGAATTGGACGAAACAAAAGCCGAAATTCTTATTTTACCGTAATGAAGATGGAGTCCAGAGGAGAGACGAAGGGGTGTCACAGGGCAGCCACACTTTCCCTTGGCGCGGCCCAACCCCTGGCCGCGCCATGGGGTAATGTGGGCCCCCAGGCGTCCACCGACCTCGCCCTTTCGTCTATTTATTCATGATTTACGAAAAACCTAAATATCCAAGCCTCCATCAATGAAAAGTTCCATCGCGGCCGCCATCGCCGACCCTAGCTCGGGAGGGTTCTGAAGCTCTTGCCGGCACCCTGCCGGAGGGGGAGATCATCACCGGAGGCATCTGCATCGCCATGCCCACGTCCGAAGTGATGCGTGAGTAGTTCATCCCTAAACTACGGGTCCATAGCAGTAGCTAGATTGTTGTCTTCTCCAATTTGTGCCTCATGTTTAGATCTTGTGAGCTGCCTATCATAATCAAGATCATCTTTATGTAATGCTACATGTTGTGTTTGTTGGGATCCGATGAATATTGAATACTATGTTGAGATTAATTATATACTTGTCATATGTTATTCATGATCTTGCATGCTCTCCGTTGCTAGTAGATGCTTTGGCCAAGTAAATACTTGTAACTCCAATAGAGAGTATTTATGCTCGATAGTGGGTTCATGCCTCTAGTTTTCTGGAAGAGTGGCAATAACTTCTAAGATTGTAGATTTGGTATTGCTACTAGGGATAAAACAACAATGTTTTATTTAAGGATAATTCTATTGTTTACTTTACACGCATTGCTTAACGTGATAATGTGTTGCTTGCAACTTAATACTGGAAGGTTATTTAAGGATAATTCCACTGTAAACAAACATCTCTTTCCACACCATACATTTAATCCTTTGTGTTCAGCAAAACCGGTGAGATTGACAACCTCACTGTAAGTTGGGGCAAAGTATTTTGGTTGTGTTGTGTGCAGGTTCCACGTTGTTGCTGACGCCGGTAGTGCGTCCTGCCACAAGTCAGTTAGCAACACCTTCTGAAGTCACACTTTTCTCCTACTGGTCGATTAAACATTTGTTTCTTACTGAGGGAAAACTTGCTACTGTGCTCATCATACCTTCCTCTTGCGGTTCCCCAACTGTGTGCAATCTGCGCTCATCAAAGAGCAACCCACAACAGCTAAGTAGCTCGGCTAAAAAGATTAGCGGTTGACAGGCATGTCGCAATACCAGAACTGACCTTGTCGCCGCCCTTAACGCCGCAAAGCGAAGATTCATCAGTAGGGTCGCGCTCGCTCGACTAGCCCTACGGGCCATAGCAATCGATTGATGCTACGCTATACAACATCCAACCGCCCTCCTCTACCTTAGGACTGGTGACTTGTAAAGCTAAGTATTGCGACCGGGAGCTCCGCAAAATGGACCCACGGCTCGTTAAGGAAAAACACCAAAACAAGAACCTCCTTCGGGGTCACCACGCGACTGGTCAATCAGACCACGACGAGCGGCTTGCTCCCTAACAACGCAGTTCAATCACCCCTCTCCTCTACCTTTGGAGCAGCGACTCGCAAAACGACTACGTACTGCGACTGGGGACTTCGCAAAACGAACACCCAGCTCGAACAAGAAAACAATCAAGACGAGTGCCTCCATTGGGGTCGCCTAGTGACTGGCCCCTCGAGTCACGACGAGCAGGCACGCTAACTAAAAAACAGCGAGTCACACATAGAAAATCCCCGCAGTCGTCCACGACAATTAGAGTCTAGCACTCGGAGACTTAGCCAAAATCATAAGGTAGAAAATCTTTCCATAGGAAAAAGCATATTATTATTATTACTCAAAAAAGTTGTTTATTACAGGATAACGGGGGAGGGGGGCATTCCCCCGAGATTACAAGACATTCTACTTCGAAGCACTTGGCCGCGGATCAGAAACCCTCTCCACACCATCCTCACTATGAGTAAACTTCGGCACATACTTCATGACGGGATACGTCATCAGCTGCTTAGTCGCAGCGGCATGGAACAAGAACTCGGCGGGGAAGTCTCGAGGCTTCTCCTCGCCCTGATCCTTCTCAGCATCCTCTGGAGCGGGCTGGCTCGTTATGTGCGACTCCAAGTCGGCCACAACGAAGACTCGGTCGGCATACGGCTGGACCAAGGCCATCAGCCGCAGCACCTCCACCACATGAAACTCGCCAGTTTCAGAGGGGAAGCCCGCCGTCACCTCCTCCACATCAAACCCCTCAGAGTAATGGGCAAGAACCATGCTCAAAGCCATGGTAATGCCCACCCAGCATGACGAACGGCGCAACCAGTCAACGATGGCGGGGACGTCAGACACGGCCTTGAACACCGAAGGAGCCTAATGGGGGATCCGCTCCTGCGGACTCAAGTACTGCAGAGCCTCCAGGATGTCCACCGCGCATTGGATGATGCGGGTCGTCGCTGTTTCTAGGTACTCGCGTGGAGTCGTGGTCTCCACGAAGTCGTAGGCCCCTGCAAAGGAGAAACAACAACCAAGTTAGCAACCAAAAGACAACTCGGGACTCGCCATGCTCGGGGACTCGCCGCCCAAGCGGACTCTCCATGCTCGGGGACTCGCCGCCCAAGTGGACTTGCCACGCTCGGGGACTCGCCCGATCAAGCTCGTCAAGCAAACATAAAAACCAAGGAGGGCGCACAAAGACTTACCTAGGAGCTGCAGCGACATCTCCCGGACGAACGCCTCGAAGGAGGTCTTCTCCTTCTACAGTGCCAAGATTGTTCCGCCCGACGCCTCCTTCTCTGCAGCAAGCTCGGCGTCGTGCTTCTTCTTCCATGCAGCCAGTTGCTTTTGAGCCGCGGTGGTCGCCGTGCACGCCTCATCCCTCTACTTCAGCTCCGCGGCAAGCTTGCCCTTGTGCTCAGCGATGACGTCCTCAAGTTCCTTGTTCTTGTCATTCAGGACTTGAGTGAGGTCCATCACCTCCGATTCGGATCGCTTGGCAGCCGCTTCAGTCGCAGTCGCCCGCTCCTCGACCTCCCTCAGGAGAGATTCCTTTCTCATGCGCCTCTGCTACAGATACAAAGCAACTGAGGACATTGGACTCACGTAAAGCAAAGGACAAAGGACAACAAAGAGACAACTTACTGCCAATGGAAATAAGTGCGTGATTCTTTTTCGCCGCCTCCTCCACAAGCGCATTCAGGTGCTTAATCTCAACACCCAAGGACTTCATCTCGGCCTACCAAGTCAACAAAGAAAATCAAATAAGAAAGTCAGTCGTCTGGCTCCGAAAATAAAGAGACTCGACTCGCCCTTCCAGCCCAAGTCAACCCTCGGGTACTGGGGGGATGACATACTCTACGAACAAACACTTACCACATGAAGATTGCCGAGAGCTTTGTGCATCTCGGCGAATGTCAAGGAGGCCATGGGCATCTGGGTAGCAGTACGCAACACCTCCTCCTCCTCTGGGCGGGGAGCGTGCATGGCGACCTCCGTAAACGCCGTGCCCACCTCCGGCGCAAGGGGATCATCGGCCTGCGCAGTATCAACGGTCAGCTTCGATCACAGCTCCTTCAGCGACACCGTCGACACCGCGCCGGGACCCCTTGGTGCCTTACCCTCCTTGGGGCGACTCGTTCTTTGCTTGCCGAAGTCGCTACATCTGGCGACTCGGCCTCGGCGTCCCTCGAAGCTTTCGCCACCGCGGCCTCGGTCGTCCTCTTCACTGCCTCAGCCTCGGCGACCTTCTTCGCGGCCTCGGCATCGGCAGCCTCCTTTGCCACAGTCGCTTCTGCCTGCGCCTCTGCCGCTCCGCTGGCGGTCTTCGTGGTCGCCACGGCCTCGTCGGCCACCTTCTTTGCTTCGGCGGCCTTCTTCGCTTCAGCCGCCTTCGTCGCGGCCGCCCCGCGCGCGGGCGCGACATTCTTCAGGATCTTCTGCTTCGCCCTGCCAGGACGCGATCGTCGGATCGACTTCCTCAACGACAAGCAAAATTGAGAAACACGAACTTACTTCACGATGGAGTGCGTCGTCACGCCAGGTGAACTCGCTCCTCCGCCCTGAGCGCAGCCCCGAGCGGGCGCTGGAGCACCATCCCACCCTCCATGATGGTCTGGTGCAGCCGCTTGGGCTGCGGTTCATCGGGCCGGTCGGTGGCCATCCTCCCCTCCAGCGCAGAGCTTGTCTCCTCCTCCTCTTCCTCAACGTTTTCCTCCCGCGACGTCTACGAGGAGGAAGCCGCCCCTCTCTTCGCACCACGGGCGCGACCCGTATCTTCTTGGTTGAACGCCTCGGAGTCCAACTCCGTGCGCTCGCCCTCCTCCTCCTACTCCTCCTCCTCCTCATCCTCCTAGCCGGCGATCATCTTCGGGCTCTCCTTCCTAGCAAGCGGGGGTAGATGATTGGCGACCTTGCACCACCTCTGCATCAAAACCAAAGGATGAGTAACCCTCAGAAAACCCCGGCCACTCATCCCGAGAAAAGTGAGTCGTCACGTACCTCCGGCGCGGGCTTGTCCATCGAGAAGGGTTGCAGCTCCGCGTCGAACAAGGTGAACGTCGCCGTGGTGATTTTGGAGAATGCCTTCTGGTACTCGGCCTCGGTCCACTCTGCTGCGGTGGTGCGGGTGCAGTCGTTCAGCCCCGTGTACTCCCACATGTAGTGGCCTCAGCATCGTAGGTGCACCAGTCGCATGGCAAGCCAACAATTGTATAGGTTGACCGCCGTCAAACCGGAGTACTTCAGCGACTGGATCGCCGCCCGCATCTCCTTCACAACCTCCTCCTACTCGCACGGCAGGTACCACACGTTCAGTCACCGCGCGACACACTTGGTTTAGGCGAGTACTGCAAAATGGGGACATCGCCCTTCGACACGTGCTCCTTGATGTAGAACCAGTACTTGCGCCACTGGTCCTTCGCTTTCTTCGAGAGCGCCATGTCGATGAAGGCCTCCCTGGGCTTCACCTGGAAGGTGATCCCGCCGTTCGGAATGAGCGACTGATCGCTATTGCTCACCCGGGCCGCCCTGGCATGGAAGATGGAGACGCACAGAGGGAAATAGGGTGGGCAGCCCAAGTAGCACTCGCACAACGCCACAAATAGAGAGATATATTGGACATTATGGGGGCTGAAGTGGGAGATCTTGATGTTATAAAATGCAGCAGCTGGCGCAGGAATGGCGAGGTCGGCACCGCGAAGCCGCGACCGAAGATGCTCATGAATATCACGAACTCCCCCGTCCACGGCAGCGGCTCTATCTCGTTCGCCGCCGGCACCCTCCATCTCTCGCGGTTCATCTCATGGATTATACCGGCGGAGATGTACGGGATCAGCTCCTCCTTGGTAACCTTGGACCTCATCCACCCCTTCGCCGCCATCACGATCACTGGAGCTCGAAGGAATGAAGGCAGGAGGATTGCGGGCGAGATGGAAGGAGAAGAAGGAAGTGGGGCTAAGTGGTCTGTACTAGGTCACGGTCGGCCTTTTATAAAGCCTCACTCACCTCGGATAAGGAAGGCTATCCACCGTTTGAATCCGCCTCGGAATCGGCGCCTGGAAATCAACGGCCCAAATTCGTGGCGGTGTTAATTGCGCGGCTGTTAACTAGCCGTTACCCATCACGTCAGGCCCAGCGGTCAACGGTGACGCAACAGCTCGCGCCTCGGTCAACGTGAAACTAGCCGTTGGGACTTCCACGTATGTCCTCTGGACGATTCGCGCCGAGTGACATGCGTCGATTGGCTTACACCGACTGGCTTACGCCGAGTGGTTTTCCCCAACTGACATACGCCGACTGACCAACGTTGACTAGCCCACGCCGACTGGACAACTCCGACTGCCTAATTTCAACTAAGGATTGGTGTCCTGTTTGTTTCTTCTGTTTCAGGAGCTTGCCGCCGATTCGCCTCGACCCATCGCCAAGCCTCTCCGTGCCTTGTTGCCTCAAGCTCGCGCCGAATCCACGACGCGCTCGGGGACTACTGATGGGGATATGCCCAAGGGGGTACACCATTAGTCTCACTCGCCGCAGGAGAGAATGCCCAAGAACGGGTCCAGTCGGCTAGGGCGACTGGGCCTAGAACCCTAAAGCGACTGGGCTAAAACCCCGGAGGTGGCGATTGGACTGGAGGCCCGGGCGACTGAAGCGTAGCTTCCTTGGGCGCGGGATAACGAATCCCGACCTTATAGCAAGTGATATGATTCAGACTTATCAGCTTGTAAACCCTAGATAGGGGGTGCCTATATAAACCCCCGACTAAACCCTAGAAGACACACAATCTGAGATCGCATCTCACCGCCATTGCTCTTGGCGATAAGCCGACTGAGCCCCCCCATTCTAATCTGCACTGAGCATTAGATCTAGCAGGACGTAGGCCTTTTACTCCCCGGAGGGGCTGAACCTGGGTAAAATCTTCCGTCTTGTGCACCTCACTCCGCAGATGGCTACGTCAGCTTGCCCCCGCATCAACGAAGTGTTGCACCCTGTAGCATCTGTCGTGGTCACATCCACGACAGAACACCATCGGCACATGGTGTTATAAAAGAACATCGTCATCACAATTATCTTCGATTACAAGTACGACTAACCCGACAGAGGTCAAGGACATCATAATTAATTACAAAGCAAGCATCGCACCATGTGCATGAATATTCGACGTCTTCTTGAAATTCTGATCTTCATACCCCTTGATCAGTTTGGGTCCGCAAATTTGCTTCGGTACCTGCCTCCATTCTGGTGACTATAATCGAAGCTGGGCACCTTGCGACGGGGTAATATTGGTGAAGCTCCACGTCGGCTTTAGCAATTAATTCCAAATCAAGCGTCGGATAACGAGCTAGCACGAAGGCAAATACAAGCTCAACTCCAGCGAGAAGTTCCTTGCATATCAGAGCATGAACTCTGACTGGATTCTTGAATCTAGCCATCAAAGCCAATAGAGTTGAAGGGGATGGATCGAGAGGAAACATGGTTTTCCACACCATGGCTAGTTTTGCATGGCATTTATCAAAGAAACCACGCACATGCTCGACCCGATACTTAAACTTGGCTACAATTGCAGCTTTTGACCTATTGGTCCATATTTTGCTCTGTGGTTGCGATAGGTCAGTCATGGTTTTGATCTTATCATGAACACGCTTATTTTCTTCCAGTGTGTTCAAATCAGTGAATGTCTAAGAGAAAGGAAAATCAAGTTATCAAAAAGAGAGAGAATCAGAAGAGCTTAAAGGAGAAAAAACATCAATGACTTACTATTTAGGCTTTTAGTGGCTTTCTGCAGCTCGTCTAAAGCATATTAATGGTCTGACCCACACCCCACACTTAGCAATGGCGCACCAAGCATAGGTGCACCACTGCTATTTGACGTAGTAGTGACACACCTATGCTGGGTGCACCATTGCTAAGTGTGGGGTGCGGGTATAGATATGGGTAGGAGCTACCAGTGGCGCACCACATATAGGTGTGCCACAAGTAAATTCCCACCACACACACACACCCTCCCCCCTGTGGATCGCCTTTTAGGTTTTGGAAAAAATAAAAGAAATAGATAGAAATTTCAAAAATAAAATCATTCGAGATTCCCATGTATTATGTCACCTAGTTTTAATAAGAATTAAAAAAATATGAATTTCGACTTTTTTTTGCAAAATTGCGTCATGTATCAGTAAAACGGGATTTTTGGTTGCATACTACCTCTGATGAAAATATTTTTTATATCAAAATGTATCTACACAAAATTTCCTATCCGAATTCAAAGACCTTTGGTCATTTAGCCAAAAATTGGATTCAGAAAATTCAAAACAGAAATAGGACTTTTTTAATGTTTTACATTTCGGGCAGAAATTTCAAAAAAAGGAAAAAATATATCAGTGGCGCACCCATGCATTGGTGCGCCACTGGTAAGTTCCCGCCCACGAAATTTGAAATGTGGCCCTTATCTCCACTCTCCTCCTCCTCCTCCTCTACTATTACTCCACTTCATCCTCCTCCTCTACTCCTCCTCCAACTTCTTCTCCCTCCTCCTCCTCCTCCTCCACATCCTCCTCTACTCCGGCCAACTCCTCCACTCCGACGTCCTCCACATCCTTCTCCTCCACCTTCTCCAACTCCGGCCACCACCTCCTCCTCCTCCTCCTCCTCACCTTCTTATTCTCCTCCTCCACTCCTCCTCCTCCTCCTCCTCCTCCTCCATCTTCTCCAACTCCGGCCACCTCCTCCTCCTTCTACTCCACTCCTCCTCACCTCCTCCTTCTCCTCCTCCTCCTCCTCTTCATCCTCCATCCTCACCGACGGCTACATCCTCACCGACGCCTAGGCTATGAGCATGAACATGAACATGACAAATAATTCGGACAATAAAAACGAGCAAAAAATTTCAAAAAAATGTGCCAGATCTAGATCTAGATCTTGATCCAGATTTCAAAATTTAGCAGTGGCGCACCTACTTTTAGTCTAGTGGCGCACCTCTCACTTTTAGCAGTGACGCACCATGGAGCTAGTAGTGGCGCACTACGTGGTACGCCACTGCTAAGCCAGATAGCAATGGCGCACCACTGTTCCTCCACTACTAACAGTTAGCAGTGGCGCACCCCGGTGCGCCACTGATAGCTAAAAGAGGTGTGCCACTAATAAGTCTTTTTCTAGTAGTGAGGTAGGGAAGGCGCCATGTCCGTGTTCTTATCTTCCCTTTTTTCTGTCTCTTACTCAACACACATGGACGGTATCCAGAGAAAACCACTGCCTCGTTGTTGTGCTACATGTAGAGTAGCCAAGCTTCGGCCATCACCTCCACGGCGCCGCCATGTGCCCCTTGGGTGGGGGACATCTCCGACTTGGCGAGGTAGTGCATAGTCTCCTGCTTGTCACGCAACTTTCGTGCCGCTCGACGGCCGCCACTTTCTCCCATGCAATGCTCGGACGAACTGAAAGGCTGATGGCCAGAGGTGCAACTACGATGAATTTTTTATATTACAGTTAAAAAGGCAAAACTAAACTCTACATTTTTGGAAGAATTCATTCATAATAAACACTCGGCTGTGGGGACGAAGCTGTAAAGGTTGCGGGGCGAAACTGCATGTTGAGTGTGCGAGTGCTACCATCGGTTAACACCGGTGCTGAAACGAGCAACCGACGGTGCTGCAAGGGCCTCCTGGAGACCGTAGAAAAATGCTAAAACGATGCTACAATAGTATAATTTGTTGCTTCAATTGTTCTATGATTCTGCTACTTGAGTATAATTTTTTTGCTGCAGGCCTCCGGCTAGGTCTCTGGCAATGTCTGTGATGAGGTCGATTTTGCTACAATAGCAAAAAATGTTGCAATGGTACAATGGTAAGCTTTGCTACAATTGTTCTGCTGTGTTGCTACTTTAGTACAAAAATCTTGATACAAGGTTTCTGGTGAGGTGCCCGACAAGTCTCTGCGGAGTACGGTGCTCCGACAAAGTTTTTTGTTTTTGACACAAAGTTTATGGCTAAGTACGGTTTCCAGTGAGGTCCGCGCCCGACGGGTTTTTTTATTTTTATTTTTAGTCAAACCACTTTTACTTCAATGAAATAAAAGTGGAATTTTTTTTGCTGCGACGAAGCAAAATCAGAATTTGGCTGAAAGTGGACACGTGTAAGGCAGGTGTTGGGTGCAAATTATACTCTGCAGAATCCACTGTCCAATTCAATAATGTAATTTAATAATCCGCAGCAACACACACGGGTATCGTCTATTTTTTTATTAGCTTCGGATTCAGAGTCATCCAGCCGATCGCTGATGACCATATTATTCGGAAAGTTTGATTAAAGCACACTAGAGCAGGCTATCATGAGTCGGTAGCCTTGATGTTGATCGCCTTCACCATCTGCTGCATGTTGTCGTGCGACGTGCCACCGGCACAAACGGCTTCCTCGCCCTTCGCCTTCCACATCTCGGCGCTTCCCCTGACACCGTTCTCCACCTGCATCACCTCCCTCACACGGCGGGCAACCTGCTCCCTCCTCACCTCGTCGTCCAGCCGCGTGCCAACGCGCCACACCTCGCAGGCGTACATGCTGTTCGTGTACTGGTCCGCGAACCCCGGCCAGCACACCATCGGCACGCCCGCGGCGATGCTCTCGCACGTCGAGTTCCAGCCGTTGTGCGTCAGGAAGCAGCCCACCGCACGGTGGCGCAGGACGTGTTCCTGCGCGCACCACGTGGTCAGGCGGCACCGACCGGACACCTCCGACAGGAAATCCGGTGGCAGTCCGGCAAGGACGTCGCTGTCCCTCACCGCCCACAGGAACGGGTAGCCCGCCGCGGCGAGGCCCCACGCGAACTCGGCCATCTGCTCAGGCGTCAGCACCGCGTGGCTGCCAAAGTTGACGTACACCACGGAGTTGGGTTCCTGGGCGTCTAGCCATGGAACAAATTCGGTGTCCTTCTTCCACAGGTTGAGGCTTGTGGAGTCGCCGGCGGTAGCGTCATTGTTGATGTGATGGTGGCGGAGGAGGGAACCCAAGGGGCCAATAGTATACACGCGCGGGTACTCGGCACGGAGGGCGGAGAGGACGTCGGACTCGAGTTCATCGAAGGTGTTGAGGATGACGGCCCCGGCCTTTGCGAGGTTGCGGGTCTCCGATTCGTTGAAGCGGAGGCCGAAGCTGTCGGGGTCGTCAGTTCTACGAAGGAAGCCCGAGATGTCGCCCAGTTTTATCGGTGGCATGCCGGGGATCCAGTCGATGATGCCTTCGAGCTCGGTCTCATCTGCATAATGTCTTGAATTAATAGTGTGTTCTGACATTTTTTTTGCTTAGGATTAGCTCTAACATATTGGTAGTACTAAAATATATTTCCCAAATAGTGACAAATGAAATACCTTTGACAGGGAAATATCCTTTATCCCTGAGTTCCGGGAGCTTCATGTGTCCCATGAGAGCGCCTGCGCTGCATCCCCAGAGCGACATACTCTGGAGGCCCAGCTCACGCGCCACGTCCAGCGCGAAGCTCATCATGAACGTCGGTACCACGCATGTCACGGGCGGCACACCGGCGGTGCAGTTCAGCCGCGCGATGAGCTCTCTGAGGGGAGCAGCGCAGCGCTGGCTGACGGCCATGGACAGGCTCAGTCCATAGTCATGCGCGCCCCGTTCCGCTGCAGACAAGCCATCGGGGATCGTCTCGAACCGGAAGCCGTCGCAGCCGCGCAAGGCCTCGGCGCCATCGGTGGCCACCACGCGTTGGTGGTTGTGCTCCGTGTTCACGAAAGTCACATACACGCCCTGCAGGTACAGCAGCTTCGCGAGCTGCAGTGCCGGGTTAATGTTGCCGGGGCATGGGTACGGCACCACCACGGCATGAGGCCTCGCCGCTTGCATCATCCTTTCCATGTCCATCCCACACGGTTAACAGGAACAACTGCAAAATGTATGTAGTACGATGTGTGTTAGGGACAACCTTTGTGTGCTCTCTCATGCCTTTTATATAGAAAATGGCCCGAGGCTTTAACCGATGTTATCTCACTAGATGAGTCTAGAAATCTAATTTTGGCTTTTAATTAGCTAGTTTCTAACTTTCTATGGTTGCTATGACACGTTGGCCACATATATAAGAAGACAATCTTATTACTTGGCATTTTTATGTATGTACCAGGTGTCATACCAATCGCACAAACAAGATAATTAAAGCCCAACCATACAAACATAGAAATCTAACAAATACATTAGTTGTTGTTACTTCATCAGATTCCATGCATCTGTATTTCACTTGTTGTTAGGTTGTTTACATGCTTGCGATAGTGCCTTGGATCCATACTTAAAAACAAATAACATCAACGGTTTCTACACGTGTACACTCTGCTATAGATAGCTTGTACTTTCTACGTTTGCTATGACACGTTGGCCACATACATAAAATGACATCACATTTCATCAATGCACATTTCCCCTTGTAATTAGCTGCATTTTGGATTCACACTTAAAAGCAACTAACCTCTACATTACCTATGCGTGTACACTTGGCTTTTAATTAGCTTGTTTATATGTTTGCTATGACACGTTGGCAATATGCATAAGACAATCTATCTACTCATCATGTGTGTACTATAGCTAGGCTACTAGCTGCCATAGGAAGTATACAAACAAGCTTAATAAACACAATATACATGCATAAAAAATTGTAAGCACATTCAGTAGTTGTTGCTTCATGATATTAGGTGTATGGAGATTTCAGTTTTAGCTGGCTTGTGTACACAATTGTGATGCCACATTGCATCCATATAAATAACGTTCCATCTATGCACATTTTGCCTTTTAATTACCGGCATTTTGGATTCATACTTAAAAGCAAGTAAGATCTACAGTATTTATGCGTATACACTTGGCTTTTAAT